>NC_092673.1:26978285-27280924 GCF_964355755.1 Antedon mediterranea | reverse complement strand
TATGACGTGCACGTGGCTTTTGCTCTGCGGATAACCTAACTCGTCCGTAGTGACGAGTTCAAATCTAGTTTTTTCTTATTTCTTTCTCCCCCATTTTTGTGTCTCACGTATCTCAAAAACTTGTAAACATAACATTTCATAACTTTGTCAACATATGGGCATATACGTGAAGTTGTGCACCTCCTATTTTTGAATGACGTCAGAGTTGCGCAACGTGACTTACGCGCGATTTTATGATTTTTTATGATTGACCATAGATTAAAAACCAAACGTAATTTTGTTTTGACACTTTGTGAAAATTTAAGTCATATCAAGTGCAAATTTTCTATGGATTAAAAATGGCATGTTTTACAAGAAGTTACGCGCGCACGCGCATTTAAAATTTCAAAATGCGCAAAATTAATTTCTAATCAACTTTCTACGCCGATCATGACATTTTAAGCATGTCAAAAATTCCCACGCGCGCGAAAAAATTTACGCGTAAGGGGCGCACGGAGTATGAAAACCATGTTTTTTTTCTGGAATTTTGAGTGTCCAGCCTTTCGTAGTCATTTTAAACAAGATTGACATCATTTCAAGTTAAAATGACGTCATACGTACACGTTGATTTAGACCATTTGCATGCGTTTTAGTTGCAAAAGTGACAAAATATTGTCAAAATTATGCCTATTTTGAATCTATTATAGCTCGTCAGGATCAAAGGTGACCCCAATTTGTTTTAACTTATTATGCAAGAAGATAAATTGTAGATATAAATTCATGCAGAATTTTTACCTCTCGGAAGTTATGACGTCATCGTATGGCCACACGAATGTAAAATATAGGATTTTTGTATCTTTCGTCATAGCGCATCTCATTTAATAGAGCGCCTCTCCACTTATACGTATTCCATTTTAACCCAGATTTTGACATTTTCTAGGTCAATCAACTATTTTACGCATGAGTAAAATTTTTTTTAATTTTTATGACGTCATCATGTCTAAAAATGTAAATAACGTGGGTCACTTATATTTATCTTTACAGTAAATTTTAATCTGTTATAGCTCATCAGAATAAAATGTGATAATCACGATTAAAACGTTTTCTGGAAGCTATTGGATTGTAGATACGAATTCATGTAAACATTTTGCCAATCGGATGTTGTGACGTCATCATATGGCCAGTTGAATAAAAAAAGACGTATTTTCATATTTTGCGTAATAGTTCATCACATTTAAAAGGGTACGCATCTATATTTTACGTATTCAAATTTCTTCTACACGTTAATATGTTGTTCCTGAGATAATTTCATTCTGAAATTGCTATCCAAGTGTTTCATTTTGATACCGTCGCCATGTTAAAAATTGGAATAAATGGCGGGTCCCGTAATTTCACCTATTCTACACTGTATGTAATATGTATACAGATTATACTGTTTGCATGTATATACTATATGACACAAAATTGACAGAATTCAGCACTAACAGCATATCATATTCTTCAGTTCTTGTCATAATGCCATAATCTTTATCTGTGTGCAATATTCCAACGTATGACGTGCACGTGGCGTTTGTCGTTGTGCGGATAACTAACTCGTCAATGTGACGAGTTTCATGTCTAGTTCTTCTTTCTTTCCCGGATTTTTGTGTACAGCATATCCCCTATTGCTTGTGAATATATCTTTTGTATAACTTTGTCATTATATGGAAATTTACCTGAAGTTGTGCACCTCCATATTTTTAATGACGTTAGAGTCGCGCAGCGTAAGTTACGCGCAATTTTATGAATTTCAATGATTGATCATAAATTATAAACCAAAAGTTATTTTGTATTGACACTTAATGAAAATTTAAGTCATATCATGGGCAAACTTTCTATGGATTAAAAATGGCATGTTTCACAAGAAGTTACGCGCGTACGCGCATTTAAAATTTCAAAATGCGCAAAATTAATTTCTAATCAACTTTCTACGCTGATCATGACATTTTGAGCATGTCAAAAATTCCCACGCGCGCGAAAAAAATTACGCGTAAGGTGCGCACGGAGGATGAAAATCATGTGTTTTTCTCTTGAATTATGATTTTACAGTCTTTCCTAGTTATTTTAAAAAAGATTGACATCATTTCAAATTAAAATGACGTCATACGAACACGTTGATTTAGACCATTTGCGCGCGTTTTAGTTGCAAAAGTGACAGCATATTGTCAAAATTATGCCTATTTTGAATCTATTATAGCTCTTCAGGATCAAAGGCGACCCCCAATTTTTTTAACTTATTATGTAAGACGATAAATTGTAGATATGAATTCATGCAGAATTTTTACTTCTCGGATGTTATGACGTCATCGTATGGCCACACGAATGTAAAATATAGGATTTTTGTCTCTTTCGTTACTGCTCATCACATTCAACAGAGCGCATTTAACTTATACGTACTCAATTTCCCCCGAGATTTTAATTATGTGTACGTCAATCAACTATCTTTCACATGAATTAAAAATATTTTAATTTTTATGACGTCATCATGTCTAAAAACGTGAATAACGTGGGTCACTTATTTTCATCTTTACAGTAAATTTCAATCTGTTATAGCTCGTCAGAATTATAAGTGATGATCATGATTAAAACGTTTTCTGGAAGCTATTAGATTGTAGATACGAATTCATGTGAATATTTTGCCAATCAGATGTTGTGATGTCATCATAGGGCCAGTTAAATTCAAAAAGACATATTTTCACCTCTTGCGTAAAACTTCATTGCGTTTAAACGAGAGCGCATCTCACTTTCACGTGCCCAAAATTCTTAAAATAATTTGTATTAATGTAATTATTTAGATAATTATCTTCTAAAATTGTTATCTTTATATGCCAATTTGATGACGTCATCGTGTTAATAATTGGATTTAAAAGATGGGTCTCATAATTTCGTCTATTCTACACTGTATATAACATACAGTGTATTCTGTAAACACTGTAATATGCTGTATGCTACAAAATAGGTACAATTCAGCACTGTAAACATTCTTAATTCATGTCATAGGATGGTATAATAATTGTCGAAGTTCATATAGTTTAAAGTATGTGCATGTTGCGTTTGCGCGGATAACCCGAACTCGTCAAAGTGACGAGTTCAAATCTAGTTGGTTATCCGCACTTGGCGGATAACCCCTTGTTATTGTAAGGATCTTTTTTTTTTTTTTGGTTATCCGCACTTGGCGGATAACCTCTTGTTATTGTCAGGATCTTTTTTTTTTTTTTTTTTTTTTTTTTTAGGCTATCGCTCTCTGGGCTATCGCTCTCTGTAGAGCGATAGCCTATTGTTATTGTCACAAATTTCATTTTTTCTGCTCAATTTTTGTGTCACGCAGATCTCAAAAACGGCGGTAGCAGTTATGTTGTAACTTGGCCAGCAGATGCACGTATATATGTAGTTGTGCAACAAACTTTGGTTTAATGAAAATATGGTCGCGTAGCGTAACTACGCGCGATTTTCTGAAATTCTTAGATTGACTATAACTTGAAAACCAATAGCTATTTTTAAATACCACTTGACACACGTATGCTTCATGTCAAGGGTCATCTTCCTGTATCATCAGCAAAATTTTGAACATTGGTCAAATCGCGCGTACGCGCGCTTTGAAAGTTAAAAATGCTCAAAATCAATTTCTAATCAACTTTCTACACGTTTCAGGACATTTTAAGCATTTCACATTTTTCAAAAAAATTTGCGTTGCGCGCGCGCTAATGCGCACTTCGCTCGTACGCAGCCTAGAATGCCCGTTTTTGCGCTTGATTATTGTTTTTCATAGTTTTATGATATATTTCTTTCATATTTGATGAATAATGAATGCAAAATAATGACACACGTGCACGTCAAACTTTAAAAATCGTGCGCTTGAAAATTGGTAATTTTATGCAAATTTGTGTAAAAATATGCCTATTTTGAATCGATTATAGCTCTCCAGGATGTCTGGTGACCCCCAATTTTTTTAACCTAATATGTAAGCAGATATATTGTAGATATGAATTCATGCAAAATTTTTACCTCTGGGCTGTTGTGACGTCATCGTATGGCCACACAAATGTAAAATATAGGGATTTTGTCTCTTTCGACACAGTTCGTCACATTCAATAGAGCGCATACCGCGTAAACGTTATCAATTTTCTTCCAATTTTCAATATTTTATTACTAAAATAATTCCTTTTTAGACTTTTTTTAATTTGAAAAGGTCATCATTTTCAAACAATTGAATAAACGTGAGTGGTGTAAAATAAAAAATAACCGTCAACTAAACCGTTTACAATGCTAATACCGTCAACTGTTGACACTTATTAAACGATTTTGATGTATTCCAGCTGTTCTTTACAATCGTTGTAGTGCAGCCTATTGTAGACTAAGCATAATAAATAACATGTGCGTGTTACGATGCGTTGGGCGATAGCCTAACTCGTCAACGTGACGAGTTCAAATCTAGTTGGTTATCCGCTCTTGGCGGATAACCTCTTGTTATTGTCAGGATCTTTTTTTTTTTTTTTTTGGTTATCCGCTCTTGGCGGATAACCTCTTGTTATTGTCAGGATCTTTTTTTTTTTTTTCTTTTTTTGGTTATCCGCACTTGGCGGATAACCCCTTGTTATTGTCAGGATCTTTTTTTTTTTTTTTTTTTTCTTTTTTTTCTTTTTTCTTCTTTCTTTCCCAGAATTTTGTTGCGCGTGTATCTCAAAATCTTCTTAACATAACATTGTATAACTTTATCAGAAGATTGACCTCTATCTGAAGATGTCGTAATAAGGTTTTCGGTCCAGTCTGAGTTGCGCAGCGTAAGTTACGCGCGATTTTATGAATTTCAATGATTGATCGTAGATTAAAAACCAAAAGTAATTTTGTATTGAAACTTGGTGAAAATTTAAGTCATATTAAGCGCAAACTTTCTATGGATTAAAAATGGCATGTTGCGCAGAAAGTTACGCGCGCACGCGCGTTTAAAATTTCAAAATGCGAAAAATCAACTTCTAATCAACTTTCTACGCGTTTCATGTCATTTTGAGCATTTCAAAAATTACCACACGTGCGCAATTTTTTTACGCGCGCGTGCGCACGTAGCGCAAAAACATCATTTTTTGGCTTGATTTTTGTTTTTCCTGTCTTTTTTTAGTAGATTTACCAACTTTCAAACAATTTCGACTTAAAATCACGTCATACGAGCACGTAGAATTGAAAAATTTGCGCGCGTTTTTGATGAAAAAGTTCAAAAATTCGTGAAAATTATGCCTTTTTTTAAAATGTCATAGATTCTAAACTACGTGGTGAACTTTTTTAAAATTACAGATTCTGAAAGTAGATGAGTTGTAGATATCGAATCATGCATCAATATAGCTAACCGGACATTGTGACGTCATCGTATGGCCACTCAAATATAAAATATAGGATTTTTTTCACTTTCGTCTTAGCTCATCACATTTAATAGAGCGCATCTCCACTTATCCGTATTCCATTGCCCTCCATTTCTTTATATTGTCTAGGTCAATCAATTATCTTTCGCATGATTCACCATTTTAAAATTTTTTATGACGTCATCATGTGCAAAAGCGTCATTAACTTTGGTCACTTATTTTCACCTATTCTGAACTGTATGTAGTACGTATACAGAATATAGTGTTATACTGTATATATTTAGACGTGACACAAAATAGAGAGCGCACTAACATTTTTTCATTGGCATAATCGTTTTTCTGTGCGCAATATTCTAACGTTTGATGTGCACGTGGCGTTTGCGAGGCGGATAACCTAACTCGTCCGTAGTGACGAGTTCAAATCTAGTTTCTATTTTCTTCTTTCTTTCCACGAATTTTGTTGCTAGTGTATCTCTAAATCTTCTTAACATAACATTGTATAACTTTATCAGAAGATTGATCTCTATCTGAAGATGTCGTAATAAGGTTTTCGGTCACGTCCGAGTTGCGCAGCGTAAGTTACGCACGATTTTATGAATTTCAATTATTGATCATAGAATAAAAACTAAAAGTCGTTTTGTATTGAAACTTGGTGAACATTTAAGTCATATAATGCGCAAACTTTCTATGGATTAAAAATGGCAAGTTTCACAAAAACTTACGTGCGCACGCGCGTTTAAAATTTCAAAATGCGAAAAATCAATATCTAATCAACTTTCTACGCGTTTCATGTCATTTTGAGCATTTCAAAAATTCCCACGCGTGCGCAATTTTTTTACGCGCACGTACGCACGTAGCGCAAAAACATCATTTTTTTGCTTGATTTTTGTTTTTTCTGTCTTTTTTAGAAAATTTACCAACTTTCAAACAATTTCGACTTAAAATCACGTCATACGAGCACGTAGAATTAAACAATTTACGCGCATTTTTGATGAAAAAGTTCAAAAATTTGTCAAAATTATGCCTTTTTTTAAACAGTCATAGATTCTAAACTACGTGGTGAACTTTTTTATAATTACATATTCTGGTAATAGATGAGTTGCAGATATCAAATCATGCATCAATATGGCTAACCGGACATTGTGACGTCATCGTATGGCCACTCGAATATAAAATATAGGATTTTTGTCTCTTTCCTTGTAGCTCGTCACATTTAATATAGCGCATCTCCACTTATTTGTATTCCATTTCCCCCCATTTTTTTATGTTGTCTAGGTCTATCAATTATCTTTCGCACGATTCACCATTTCAAAATTGTGATGACGTCATCATGTTCAAAAGCGTCAATAACTTTGGTCACTTATTTTCACCTATTCTGCACTGTATGTAGTACGTATACAGTATATAGTGTATACCGTATATACTCAGACGTGACGAAAAATAGAGAGCACACTGAAATTGTTTTCAATGACTTAATCGTTTTTCTGCGCGCAATATGTATGACGTGCACGTGGCCTTTGCGCTGCGGATAACCTAACTCGTCCGTAGTGACGAGTTCAAATCTAGTTGGTTATCCGCTCTTGGCGGATAACCTCTTGTTATTGTCAGGATCTTTTTTTTTTTTTTTTTTTTCTATGTTATTCTTCTTTCTTTCCCAAAATTTTGTGTCACGTGTATCTCAAATTCTGATCAACATTACATCGTATAACTTTGTCAGAAGATTTACCTCTATGTGTAGAAGTGCAGGACAGCTCGTTTTTTTACTTTAGAGTCGCGCAGCGTAAGCTACGCGCGATTTTATGAATTTGGCGTATTTAACATAGACTAAAAAGCAAAAGTCATTTTGTGATGACACTTGGTGAACATTTAAGTCATATCAAGGGCAAACTTTCTATGGATTAAAAATGGCATGTTTGACATAAAGTTACGCGCGCACGCGCGTTTAAAATTTCAAATTGCGAAAAATTCATTTCTAATCAACTTTCTACGCGTTTCAGGTCATTTTGAGCATTTCAAAAATTCCCACGCGTGCGCATATTTTTTACGCGCGCGTGCGCACGTAGCGCAAAAACATCTTTTTTTTTGCTTGATTTTTGTTTTTTCAGCCTTTTCTAGTACATTTACCAATTTTCAATCAATTTCGACTTAAAATCACGTCATACGAGCACGTAGAATTGAACAATTTGCGCGCGTTTTTGATGAAAAAGTTCAAAAATTTGTGAAAATTATGCCTTTTTTTAAAAAGTCATAGATTCTAAACTCCGAGGTGAAAATATTTAAAATTTCAGATTCTAGAAGTAGATGAGTTGTTTTTCTCGAATCATGCATTGATATGGCTAACCAGACATTGTGACGTCATCGTATGGCCACCCGAATATAAAATATAGGATTTTTTTCTCTTTCGTCATAGCTCGTCAATTTAATAGAGCGCATCTCTACTTATCCTTATTCCATTTAACTCAATTTTTTTATATTGTCTAGATCAATCAATTACCTTTCGCATGATCCACCATTTTAAAAATTGTGATGACGTCATCATGTTCAAATGCGTCAATAACTTTGGTCACTTATTTTCACCTATTCTGCACTGTATGTAGTACGTATACAGTATATAGTGTTATACCGTATATACTTAGACGCGACGCAACATAGAGAGCGCACTAACATTTTTGAATGCCATAATCGTTTTATTTTTTTGCGCGCACTATTCTAACGTATGACGTGCACGTGGCTTTTGCACTGCGGATAACCTAACTCGTCCGTAGTGACGAGTTCAAATCTAGTTTTTTTTTTGGTTATCCGCAACGAAGTTGCAGGATAACCTCTGCAGGATAACCTCTTGTGATTGTACGAAATCATCATCATCTTTTTTGTCATCTTCTTTCTTTCTGTATGATTTTTGTGTAACGCTTTTCTCTAAAACTTGCAAACATAACATTTTGTTAACTATGTTAACATTTTGACATTCACGTAACGTCGTCAAGCGAAGCTTTTCATGATGTTTACAATTGCGCAACGCGACGTACGCGCGATTTAACGATTTTCTCGTATTTAACATATGTCGAAAACCAAACAACATTTTAAAATGAAACTTTGCAAAAGTTTAATTTATATCATGCGCTAACTGTCTGTTGAAAAAAAATTGCGTGTTTTACACAAAGTTACGCGCGCACGCGCATTTAAAATTTCAAAATGCGCAAAATTAATTTCTAAACAACTTTCTACGCGTTTCATGTCGTTTTGAGCATGTCAAAAATTCCCACGCGTGCGCACATTTTTACGTGTACGGTGCGCACGTAGCATTGAAAACGTATTTTTTTCGCGTGATTTATGTTTTTTCAGCCTTTTCTAGTAATTTTACCAAATTTTAAACAATTTCGACTTAAAGATACGTCATACGAGCACGTCGAATTGGACAATTTGCGCGCGTTTTTTATGAAAAGGTTAAAAAATTCGTTTAAAATATGCCTTTTTTTAAACAGTCGTAATTTCTAAACTAGACGGTCAAATTTTTGTGGATGACATATTCTGGAAGTAGATGAGTTGTAGATATCGGATCAGGTATTAATATGGGTAACCGGACATTATGACGTCATCGTATGGCCACGCGAATATAAAATTTAGGATTTTTGTATCTTTCGTCATAGCTCATCACATTGAATAGAGCGCATCTCCACTTATCCGTTTTCCATTTTCACCCCGATTTTGATATTGTCTAGGTCAATCAAGTATCTTTCGCATGAGTTAAAAATATTTTAATTTTTTTGACGTCATCGTGCCTAAAAATTTAAATCACGTGTGGCATTAATTTCATCTTTACAGTAAATTTTAATCTGTTATAGCTCGTAAGAATAAAATGTGATAATCACGATTAAAACTTTGTCTGGAAGCTATTGGATTGTAGATACGAAATTATGTAAAAATGTTGCCAATCGGATGTTGTGACGTCATCATATGGCCAGTTAAATAAAAAAGGTCGTATTTTCATCTTTTGCGTCATAATTCATTACATTTAAAAGAGCGCGCATCAATATTTCACGTATTCAAATTTCTTCTACACGCTAATACGTTGTTGCTGAGATAATTTCCTTTCGGAATTGCTACCTTCGCGTTTCATTTTAAAACCGTAAACATGTTAAAAATTGCAATAAATAGCGGGTCCCGTAACTTCACCTATTCTATGTATGTCACTGTATGTGATATAGATACAGATTATACGGTGTATACTATATATGAATTTAAATAATAAAATTCAGCAATAACAACATATCATATTCTTCAGTTCAGGTCATAATGCCAACGTGAACACTTCCTTTTGTCCTCAACCTATCCCCTTAATGTTAATGTTGCACCACTTGCGCGGCGCGGCGGATAACCAAACTCGTCAAAGTGACGAGTTACATGTCTAGTTCTTCTTCTTTCTTTCTGTATGATTTTTGTGTAACGCTTTTCTCCAAAACTCGCAAACATAACATTCCGGTAACTATCTTAACATATTGACATTTCCGTAACGTCGTCAAGCGAAGCTTTTCATGACGTTTACAATTGCGCAACGTGACTTACGCGCCATTTAACGATTTTGTCGTATTTAACATAGCTCGAAAACCAAATAACATTTCAACTTGAAACTTTGCAAAAGTTTAATTTATATCATGCGCTAACTTTCTGTTGAAAAAAAATTGCGTGTTTTACACAAAGTTACGCGCGCACGCGCATTTGAAATTTCAAATTGCGCAAAATTAATTTATAATCAACTTTCTACGCGTTTCATGTCGTTTTAAGCATGTCAAAAATTCCCACGCGTGCGCACATTTTTACGTGTGCGGTGCGCACGTAGCATTGAAAACGTATTTTTTTCGCGTGATTTATGTTTTTCCAGCCTTTTCTAGTAATTTTACCAAATTTTAAACAATTTCGACTTAAAGATACGTCATACGAGCACGTCGAATTGGACAATTTGCGCGCGTTTTTTATGAAAAGATTAAAAAATTCGTTTAAAATATGCCTTTTTTTAAACAGTCGTAATTTCTAAACTAGACGGTCAACTTTTTGTGGATGGCATATTCTGGAAGTAGATGAGTTGTAGATATCGGATCAGGTATTAATATGGCTAACCGGACATTGTGACGTCATCGTATGGCCACACGAATATAAAATTTAGGATTTTTGTATCTTTCGTCATAGCTCATCACATTGAATAGAGCGCATCTCCACTTATCCGTTTTCCATTTTCACCCCGATTTTGATATTGTGTAGGTCAATCAACTATCTTTCGCATGAGTTAAAAATATTTTAATTTTTTTGACGTCATCATGCCTAAAAATTTAAATCACGTGTGGCATTAATTTCATCTTTACAGTAAATTTTAATCTGTTATAGCTCGTAAGAATAAAATGTGATAATCACGATTAAAACTTTTTCTGGAAGCTATTGGATTGTAGATACGAAATTATGTAAAAATGTTGCCAATCGGATGTTGTGACGTCATCATAAGGCCAGTTAAATAAAAAAGGTCGTATTTTCATCTTTTGCGTCATAATTCATTACATTTAAAAGAGCGCGCATCAATATTTACGTATTCAAATTTCTTCTACACGCTAATACGTTGTTGCTGAGATAATTTCCTTTCGGAATTGCTAACTTCGCGTTTCATTTTAAAACCGTCAACATGTTAAAAATTGCAATAAATAGCGGGTCCCGTAATTTCACCTATTCTACACTGTATGTGATATGGATACAGATTATACTGTGTATACTATATATGAATTTGAATAATAAATTTCAGCAATAACAACATATCATATTCTTCAGTTCAGGTCATAATGCCAACGTGAACACTTCCTTTTGTCCTCAACCTATCCCCTTAATGTTAATGTTGCACCACTTGCGCGGCGGATAACCAAACTCGTCAAAGTGACGAGTTACATGTCTAGTTTTTTGGTTATCCGCACTTGGCGGATAACCCCTTGTTATTGTCAGGATCTTTTTTTTTTTTTTTTGGTTATCCGCACTTGGCGGATAACCTCTTGTTATTGTCAGGATCTTTTTTTTTTTTTTTTTGGTTATCCGCACTTGGCGGATAACCTCTTGTTATTGTCAGGATCTTTTTTTTTTTTTTTTTTTTTTTTTTTTTTTTCTTTCTTATTAGTTATCCGCTTAGTAGCGGATAACTCCTTGTAATCGTCCTGTTTCATCATATTTTTTTTTTTTTTCTGTATTATTCTTCTTTCCTTCTGTCATTTTTGTGCGTCGCGTTTCTCTAAAACGTGTAAACAGAACATATCGTAACTTTGTCAACATAACGACATTTACGTGAACTTGTGCACCTCCTATTTTTGAATGACGTCAGAGTTGCGCAACGTGACTTACGCGCGATTTTATGAATTTCAATGATTGATCATAGACTAAAAACGAAACATAATTTTGTTTTGACACTTTGTGCAAATTTAAGTCATATCAAGCGCAAACTTTCTATGGATTAAAAATAGCATGTTTCACAAAAAGTTACGCGCGCACGCGCGTTTAAAATTTTAGAATACGAAAGATCAACTTCTAATCAACTTTCTATGCGTTTCATGTCATTTTGAGCATGTCAAAAATTCCCACGCGCGCGAAAATTTTTACGCACGCGGTGCACACGTAGCGTTAAAAACATATTTTTTTCGCGTGATTTATGTTTTTTCAGCCTTTTCTAGTAATGTTACCAAATTTTAAACAATTTCGACTTAAAATTACGTCATACGAGCACGTCGAATTAGATAATTTGCACGCGTTTTTGGTGAAAAAGTTCAAAAATTCGTCAAAATTATGCCTATTTTTAAACAGTCATAGATTCTAAACTACATGGAGAACTTTTTTTTAATTACATATTCTGGAAGTTGATGAGTTGTAAATATCGGATCATGCATTAATATGGCTAACCGGACATTGTGACGTCATCGTATGGCCACGCCAATATAAAATATAGGATTTTTGTCTCTTTCGTCATAGCTCATCACATTTAATAGAGCGCATCTCCACTTATTCGTTGTCTATTTTCACCCCGATTTTAATATATTCTAGGTCAATCAACTATCTTTTGCATGAATTAAAATTTTTTTAATTTTTTTAACGTCATCATGCCTAAAAATTTAAATTACGTTGGTCATTAATTTTATCTTTACATTAAATTTTAATCTGTTATACCTCGTAAGAATAAAATGTGATAATCACGATTAAAACGTTTTCAGGAAGCTATTTTATTGTAGATACAAAATCATGTGTAAATTGTGGCAATCGAATGTTGTGACGTCATCATATGGCCAGTTAAATAAAAAAAGTCGTATTTTCATCTTTTGCATTATATTTCATTACATTTAAAAGAGCGCGCATCAATATTTCACGTATTAAAATTTCTTCTATACGTTAATATGTTGTTGCTGAGATAATTTCATTCAGAAATTTCTACTTTTGCATTTCATTTTGAAACCGTCAAGATGTTAAAAATTACAATAAAATACGGGTCCCGTAATTTCACCTATTTTACACTGTTTGTGATATGTATACAGATTGTACTGTGTATACTATATGACACAAAATAACAGAATTCAGAAATAACAACATATCATATTCTTCAGTTCAGGTCATAATGCCTTAATATTTTTCTGTGTGCAATATTCTAACGTATGACGTGCACGTGGCGTTTGTCGAGCGGATAACTAACTCGTCAAAGTGACGAGTTTCATGTCTAGTTCTTCTTTCTTTCCCAGAATTTTGTTGCGCGTATATCTCTAAATCTTCTCAACATAACATTTTGTAACTTTATCAGAAGATTGATCTCTATCTGAATATGTCGTAATAAGGTTTTCGGTACTGTTTGAGTTGCGCAGCGTAAGTTACGCGCAATTTTATGAATTTCGCGTATTTAATTTAGATCGAAAACTATTAAACCATTTAAATTGAAACTTGGCAAAAGTTTAATTTATATCATGCGCTAACTTTCTATGGAGAGAAAATGGCATGTTTGACAGAAAGTTACGCGCGCACGCGCGTTTAAAATTTAAAAATGCGAAAAATCAATTTCTAATCAACTTTCTACGCGTTTCATGTCATTTTGAGCATTTCAAAAATTCCCATGCGTGCGCAATTTTTTTACGCGCACGTGCGCACGTAGCATAAAAACATCATTTTTTTGCTTGATTTTTGTTTTTCCTGTCTTTTTTAGAAAATTTACCAACTTTCAAACAATTTCGACTTAAAATCACGTCATACGAGCACGTAGAATTAAACAATTTACGCGCATTTTTGATGAAAAAGTTCAAAAATTTGTCAAAATTATGCCTTATTTTAAACAGTCATAGATTCTAAACTACGTGGTGAACTTTTTTATAATTACATATTCTGGTAGTAGATTAGTTGCAGATATCAAATCATGCATCAATATGGCTAACCGGACATTGTGACGTCATCGTATGACCACTCGAATATAAAATAAATGATTTTTGTCTCTTTCCTCGTAGCTCGTCACATTTAATATAGCGCATCTCCACTTATTTGTATTCCATTTCTCCCCATTTTTATATGTTGTCTAGCTCTATCAATTATCTTTCGGACGATTCACCATTTTCAAAATTGTGATGACGTCATCATGGTCAAAAGCGTCAATAACTTTGGTCACTTATTTTCACCTATTCTGCACTGTATGTAGTACGTATACAGTATATAGTGTATACCGTATATACTCAGACGTGACGAAAAATAGAGAGCGCACTGAAATTGTTTCAATGACTTAATCGTTTTTCTGCGCGCAATATTTTAACGTATGACGTGCGCGTGGCCTTTGCACTGCGGATAACCTAACTCGTCCGTAGTGACGAGTTCAAATCTAGTTTTTTTTCGATATTCTTCTTTCTTTCCATGAATTTTGTTGCAAGCATATCTCTAATTCTGGCTAACAAATGACTGTATAACTTTGTCATAAGATTGCCCTGTAGCTGTAGATGTGCAAGAAACTTTTTTTTATGAATTTTGAGTCGCGCAGCGTAAGTTACGCGCGATTTTATGAATTTCAATGATTGATCATAGATTAAAAACTAAAATTCATTTTGTATTGAAACTTGGTGAACATTTAAGTCATATAATGCGCAAACTTTCTATGGATTAAAAATGGCATGTTTTACAAAAAGTTACGCGCGCACGCGCGTTTAAAATTTCAAAATGCGAAAAATCAATATCTAATCAACTTTCTACGCGTTTCATGTCATTTTGAGCATTTCAAAAATTCCCACGCGTGCGCAATTTTTTTACGTGCACGTGCGCACGTAGCGCAAAAACATCATTTTTTTGCTTGATTTTTGTTTTTCCTGTCTTTTTTAGAAAATTTACCAACTTTCAAACAATTTCGACTTAAAATCACGTCATACGAGCACGTAGAATTAAACAATTTACGCGCATTTTTGATGAAAAAGTTCAAAAATTAGTCAAAATTATGCCTTTTTTTAAACAGTCATAAATTCTAAACTACGTGGTGAACTTTTTTATAATTACATATTCTGGTAGTAGATGAGTTGCAGATATCAAATCATGCATCAATATGGCTAACCGGACATTGTGACGTCATCATATGGCCACTCGAAAATAAAATATAGGATTTTTGTCTCTTTCCTCGTAGCTCGTCACATTTAATATAGCGCATCTCCACTTATCCGTATTCCATTGCCCTCCATTTCTTTATATTGTCTAAGTCAATCAATTATCTTTCGCATGATTCATTAGTTTAAAAATTGTGATGACGTCATCATGTCCAAAAGCGTCAATAACTTTGGTCACTTACTTTCACCTATTCTGCACTGTATGTAGTACGTATAGAGTATAATATAGTGTATACCGTATATACTTAGACGTGACGCAAAAGAGAGAGAAAACTGAAATTGTTTCAATGGCATCATCGTTTATCTGCGCGCAATATTCTAACGTACGACGTGCACGTGGCTTTTGCGCTGCGGATAACCTAACTCGTCCGTAGTGACGAGTTCAAATCTAGTTTTCTTTTTTTTTTTTTTCTATATTCTTCTTTCTTTCCACGAATTTTGTTGCAAGCATATCTCTAATTCTGGCTAACAAATGATTGTATAACTTTGTCATAAGATTGACCTATATCTGTAGATGTGCAAGAAACTTTGTTTTTTGATTTTCGAGTTGCGCAGCGTAAGTTACGCGCAATTTTATGAATTTCAATAATTGATCATAGATTAAAAACAAAAAGTCATTTTCTATTGAAACTTGGTGAAAATTTAAGTTATATCATGCGCAAACTTTCTGTGGATTAAAAATGGCATGTTTTACATAAAGTTACGCGCGCACGCGCGTTCAAAATTTCAAAATGCGCAAAATTCATTTCTAATCTTTTTTCTACGCGTTTCATGTCATTTTGAGCATTTCAAAAATTCCCACGCGTGCGCACTTTTTTTACGCGCCCGTGCGCACGTAGCGCAAAAACATCTTTTTTTTGCTTGATTTTCGTTTTTTCTGCCTTTTATAATATATTTACCAATTTTCAATCAATTTTGCCTTAAAATCTCGTCATACGAGCACGTAGAATTAAACAATTTGCGCGCAATTTTGATGAAAAAGTCCAAAAATTTGTCAAAATTATGCCTTTTTTTAAACAGTCATAGATTCTAAACTACGTGGTAAACTTTTTTATAATTACATATTCTGGTAGTAGATGAGTTGTAGATATCGAATCATGTATCAATATAGCTAACTGGACATTGTGACGTCATCGTATGGCCACTCAAATATAAAATATAGGATTTTTTTCTCTTTCGTATAGCTCATCACATTTAATAGAGCGCATCTCCACTTATCCGTATTCAATTGCCCTCCATTTCTTTATATTGTCTATGTCAATCAATTATCTTTCGCATGATTCACCATTTTAAAAATTGTTATGACGTCATCATGTGCAAAAGCGTCAATAACTTTGGTCACTTATTTTCACCTATTCTGAACTGTATGTAGTACGTATACGGTATATAGTGTATACCGTATACACGTTGACGTGACACAAAATAGAGAGCGCACTCACATTTTTTCAATGGCATAATCGTTTTTCTGCGCGCAATATTCCAACGTATGACGTGCACGTGGCTTTAGGACTGCGGATAACCTAACTCGTCCGTAGTGACGAGTTCAAATCTAGTTCTATGTTATTCTTCTTTCTTTCCCAAAATTTTGTGTCACGTGTATCTCAAATTCTGATCAACATTACATCGTATAACTTTGTCAGAAGATTTACCTCTATGTGTAGAAGTGCAGGACAGCTCGTTTTTTTACTTTAGAGTCGCGCAGCGTAAGCTACGCGCGATTTTATGAATTTCGCGTATTTAACATAGACTAAAAAGCAAAAGTCATTTTGTAATGACACTTGGTGAACATTTAAGTCATATCAAGGGCAAACTTTCTATGGATTAAAAATGGCATGTTTGACATAAAGTTACGCGCGCACGTGCGTTTAAAATTTCAAATTGCGCAATATCCATTTCTAATCAACTTTCTACGCGTTTCAGGGCATTTTGAGCATTTCAAAAATTCCCACGCGTGCGCATTTTTTTTACGCGCGCGTGCGCACGTAGCGCAAAAACATCTTTTTTTTGCTTGATTTTTGTTTTTTTCAGCCTTTTCTAGTAAATTTACCAATTTTCAATCAATTTCGACTTAAAATCACGTCATACGAGCACGTAGAATTCAACAATTTGCGCGCGTTTTTGAAGAAAAAGTTGAAAAATTCGTCAAAATTATGCCTTTTTTAAAACAGTCATAGATTGTAAACTACGAGGTGAACTTCTTTTAAATTACACATTCTGGAAATTGATGATTTGTAGATATCGAATCATGCATCGATATGGCTAACAAGACATAGTGACGTCATCGTATGGCCACTCAAATATAAAATATAGGATTTTTGTCTCTTTCGTCATAGCTCATCACATTTAATAGAGCGCATCTCCACTTATCCAAATTCCATTTCCCCCCATTTTTTTATATTGTCTATGCCAATCAATTATCTTTCGCATAATCTACCATTTTTTAAATTGTGATGACGTCATCATGTCCAAAAGCGTCAATAACTTGGGTCCCTTATTTTCACCTATTCTGCACTGTATGTAGTACGTATACAGAATATAGTGTATACCGTATATACTCAGACGTGACACAAAATAGAGAGCGCACTAACATTTTTTCAATGGCATAATCGTTTTTCTGCGCGCAATATTCTAACGTATGACGCGCTGCGGATAACCTAACTCGTCCGTAGTGACGAGTTCAAATCTAGTTGGTTATCCGCACTTGGCGGATAACCTCTTGTTATTGTCAGGATCTTTTTTTTTTTTCTTTTTTTTTTTTTTGGTTATCCGCACTTGGCGGATAACCCCTTGTTATTGTCAGGATCTTTTTTTTTTTTTTTTTTTTTTTTTTTTCTATGTTCTTCTTTCTTTCCACGAATTTTGTCCGCAGCATATTTCTATCTTCTGGCTAACATAATATTGTGTAACTTTGTCATAAGATTGACCTACAGCTGCAGATGTGCAGCCAAGCTTTTGGACAATTTTGGAGTTGCGCAGCGTAAGTTACGCGTGATTTTATGAATTTCAATGATTGATCATAGATTAAAAACTAAAAGTCATTTTGTATTGAAAATTGGTGAAAATTTAAGTCATATTATTCGCAAACTTTCTATAGATTAAAAATGGCATGTTTTACATAAAGTTACGCGCGCACGCGCATTCAAAATTTTAAAATGCGCAAAATTTATTTCTAATCAATTTTCTACGCGTTTCATGTCATTTTGAGCATTTCAAAAATTCCCAAGCGTGCGCAATATTTTTATGCGCGCGTGCGCACGTAGCGCAAAAACATCTTTTTTTTGCTTGATTTTTGTTTTTCCAGCTTTTTCTAGTAATTTTACCAACTTTGAAACAATTCCGACTTAAAATCACGTCATATGAGCACGTAGAATTGAACAATTTGCGCGCGTTTTTGATGAAAAAGTTAAAAAATTTGTCAAATTTATGCCTTTTTTTAAACAGTCATAGATTGTAAACTACGTGGTGAACGTTTTTAAAATTACAAATTCTGAAAGTAGATGAGTTGTAGATATAGAATCATGCATCGATTTGGCTAACCGGACATTGTGACGTCATCGTATGGCCACTCGAATATCAAATATAGGATTTTTGTCTCTTTCGTCATAGCTCATCACATTTAATAGAGCGCATCTCCACTTATCCGTATTTCATTTCCCTCCATTTTTATATATTGTCTAGGTCGATCAATTATCTTTCGCATGATTCCTCATTTTAAAAATTGTGATGACGTCATCATGTTCAAAAGCGTCAATAACTTTGGTCACTTATTTTCACCTATTCTGCATTGTATGTAGTACGTATACAGTACATAGTGTTATACGTATATACTTAGAGGTGAAACAAAATAGAGAGCGCACTAACATTTTTTCAATGGCATAATCGTTTTTCTGCGCGCAATATTCTAACCTATGTGTCATGCACGTGGCTTTTGCGCTGCGGATAACCTAACTCGTCCGTAGTGACGAGTTCAAATCTAGTTCTATCTTATTCTTCTTTCTTTCCCGGAATTTTGTTCGCAGCGTATCTCTAATTCTGGCCAATATAAGATTATGTAACTTTGTCATAAGATTGACCTCTAGATGTAGATGTGCAGGACGTTTCGTTTTTTAACTTTAGAGTCGCGCAGCGTAAGTTACGCGCGATTTTATGAATTTCAATGATTGATCATAGATTAAAAATCAAAAGTCATTTTGTATTGAAACTTTGTGAAAATTTAAGTCATATCAAGCGCAAACTTTCTATGGATTAAAAATGGCATGTTTTACAAAAAGTTACGCGTGCACGCGCGTTTAAAATTTCAAAATGCGAAAAATCAATTTCTAATCAACTTTCTACGCGTTTCATGTCATTTTGAGCATTTCAAAAATTCCCACGCGTGCGCAATTTTTTTACGCGCACGTGCGCACTTAGCGCAAAAACATCCTTTTTTTGCTTGATTTTTGTTTTTTCAGCCTTTTCTAGTAATTTTACCAATTTTTATACAATTTCGACTTAATATCACGTCATACGAGCACGTAGAATTGAACAATTTGCGCGCATTTTTGATGAAAAACTTCAAAAAATCGTCAAAATTAGACCTTTTTTTAAACAGTCATAAATTCTAAACTACGTGGTGAACTTTTTTAAAATTACATATTCTGGAAGTAGATGAGTTGTTTTTCTCGAATCATGCATTGATATGGCTAACCGGACATTGTGACGTCATCGTATGGCCACCCGAATATAAAATATAGGATTTTTTTCTCTTTCGTCATAGCTCGTCAATTTAAATAGAGCGCATCTCTACTTATCCTTATTCCATTTCACTCAATTTTTTTATATTGTCTAGATCAATCAATTATCTTTCACATGATCCACCATTTTAAAAATTGTGATGACGTCATCATGTTCAAATGCGTCAATAACTTTGGTCACTTATTTTCACCTATTCTGCACTGTATGTAGTACGTATACAGTATATAGTGTTATACCGTATATACTTAGACGCGACGCAAAATAGAGAGCGCACTAACATTTTTCAATGCCATAATCGTTTTTTTTTTTGCGCTCAATATTCTAACGTATGACGTGCACGTGGCTTTTGCGCTGCGGATAACCTAACTCGTCCGTAGTGACGAGTTCAAATCTAGTTGGTTATCCGCACTTGGCGGATAACCCCTTGTTATTGTCAGGATCTTTTTTTTTTTTTTGGTTATCCGCACTTGGCGGATAACCTCTTGTTATTGTCAGGATCTTTTTTTTTTTTTTTTGGTTATCCGCTCTTGGCGGATAACCTCTTGTTATTGTCAGGATCTTTTTTTTTTTTTTTTTTTTTTTTTTTTTTTTTTTTCTATGTTATTCTTCTTTCTTTCCCAAAATTTTGTGTCACGTGTATCTCAAATTCTGATCAACATTACATCGTATAACTTTGTCAGAAGATTTACCGCTATGTGTAGAAGTGCAGGACAGCTCGTTTTTTTACTTTAGAGTCGCGCAGCGTAAGCTACGCGCGATTTTATGAATTTCGCGTATTTAACATAGACTAAAAAGCAAAAGTCATTTTGTAATGACACTTAGTGAACATTTAAGTCATATCAAGGGCAAACTTTCTATGGATTAAAAATGGCATGTTTGACATAAAGTTACGCGCGCACGCGCGTTTAAAATTTCAAATTGCGAAAAATCCATTTCTAATCAACTTTCTACGCGTTTCAGGTCATTTTAAGCATTTCAAAAATTCCCACGCGTGCGCATATTTTTTACGCGCGCGTGCGCACGTAGCGCAAAAACATCTTTTTTTTGCTTGATTTTTGTTTTTTCAGCCTTTTCTAGTAAATTTACCAATTTTCAATCAATTTTGACTTAAAATCACGTCATACGAGCACGTAGAATTGAACAATTTGCGCGCGTTTTTGAAGAAAAAGTTCAAAAATTCTTCAAAATTATGCCTTTTTTAAAACAGTCATAGATTGTAAACTACGAGGAGAATTTTTTTTAAATTACACATTCTGGAAGATAATGAGTTGTAGATATCGAATCATGCATCGATATGGCTAACCGGACATTGTGACGTCATCGCTTGGCCACTCGAATATGAAATATAGGATTTTTGTCTCTTTCGTCATAGCTCGTCACATTTAATAGAGCGCATCTCTACTTATCCGTATTCCATTTCCCTCAATTTGTTTATTTTGTCTAGGTCAACCAATTATCTTTCGCATGATTTACCATTTTTAAAATTGTTATGACGTCATCATGTTCAAAAGCGTCAATAACTTTGATCACTTCTTTTCACCTATTCTGCACTGTATGTAGTACGTATACAGTATATAGTGTATACCGTATATACTCAGACGTGACGCAAAATAGAGGGCGCACTAACATTTTTTTCAATGGCATAATCGTTTTTCTGCGCGCAATATTCCAACGTATGACGTGCACGTGGCTTTTGCGCTGCGGATAACCTAACTCGTCCGTAGTGACGAGTTCAAATCTAGTTTTTTTTTTTTTTTGGTTATCCGCACTTGGCGGATAACCTCTTGTTATTGTCAGGATCTTTTTTTTTTTTTTCTATGTTATTCTTCTTTCTTTCCCAAAATTTTGTGTCACGTGTATCTCAAATTCTGATCAACATTACATCGTATAACTTTGTCAGAAGATTTACCTCTATCTGTAGAAGTGCAGGACAGCTCGTTTTTTTACTTTAGAGTCGCGCAGCGTAAGCTACGCGCGATTTTATGAATTTCGCGTATTTAACATATACTAAAAAGCAAAAGTCATTTTGTAATGACACTTGGTGAACATTTAAGTCATATCAAGGGCAAACTTTCTATGGATTAAAAATGGCATGTTTGGCATAAAGTTACGCGCGCACGCGCGTTTAAAATTTCAAATTGCGAAAAATCCATTTCTAATCAACTTTCTACGCGTTTCAGGTCATTTTGAGTATTTCAAAAATTCCCACGCGTGCGCATTTTTTTTACGCGCGCGTGCGCACGTAACGCAAAAACATCTTTTTTTTGCTTGATTTTTGTTTTTTCAGCCTTTTCTAGTAAATTTACCAATTTTCAATCAATTTTGACTTAAAATCACGTCATACGAGCACGTAGAATTAAACAATTTGCGCGCATTTTTTAAGAAAAAGTTCCAAAATTCGTCAAAATTATGCCTTTTTTAAAACAGTCATAGATTGTAAACTACGAGGAGAACTTTTTTTAAATTACATATTCTGGAAGATAATGAGTTGTAGATATCGAATCATGCATCGATATGGCTAACCGGACATTGTGACGTCATCGTTTGGCCACTCGAATATGAAATATAGGATTTTTGTCTCTTTCGTCATAGCTCGTCACATTTAATAGAGCGCATCTCCACTTATCCGTATTCCATTTCCCTCAATTTTTTTATTTTGTCTAGGTCAATCAATTATCTTTCGCATGATTTACCATTTTTTAAATTGTGATGACGTCATCATGTCCAAAAGCGTCAATAACTTGGGCCACTTATTTTCACATATTCTTCACTGTATGTAGTACGTATACAATATATAGTGTATACTGTGTATACTTAGACGTGACGTAAAATAGAGAGCGCACTAACATTTTTTCAATGGCATAATGTTTTTCTCTGCGCAATATTCTAACGTATGACGTGCACGTGGCTTTTGCTCTGCGGATAACCTAACTCGTCCGTAGTGACGAGTTCAAATCTAGTTCTATGTTATTCTTCTTTCTTTCCCAAAATTTTGTGTCACGTGTATCTCAAATTCTGATCAACATTACATCGTATAACTTTGTCAGAAGATTTACCTCTATGTGTAGAAGTGCAGGACAGCTCGTTTTTTTACTTTAGAATCGCGCAGCGTAAGCTACGCTCGATTTTATGAATTTCGCGTATTTAACATAGACTAAAAAGCAAAAGTCATTTTGTAATGACACTTGGTGAACATTTAAGTCATATCAAGGGCAAACTTTCTATGGATTAAAAATGGCATGTTTGACATAAAGTTACGCGCGCACGCGCGTTTAAAATTTCAAATTGCGAAAAATTCATTTCTAATCAACTTTCTACGCGTTTCAGGTCATTTTGAGCATTTCAAAAATTCCCACGCGTGCGCATATTTTTTACGCGCGCGTGCGCACGTAGCGCAAAAACATCTTTTTTTTGCTTGATTTTTGTTTTTTCAGCTTTTTCTAGTACATTTACCAATTTTCAATCAATTTCGACTTAAAATCACGTCATACGAGCACGTAGAATTGAACAATTTGCGCGCGTTTTTGATGAAAAAGTTCAAAAATTTGTGAAAATTATGCCTTTTTTTAAAAAGTCATAGATTCTAAACTCCGAGGTGAAAATATTTAAAATTTCAGATTCTGGAAGTAGATGAGTTGTTTTTCTCGAATCATGCATTGATATGGCTAACCAGACATTGTGACGTCATCGTATGGCCACCCGAATATAAAATATAGGATTTTTTTCTCTTTCGTCATAGCTCGTCAATTTAATAGAGCGCATCTCTACTTATCTTTATTCCATTTCACTCAATTTTTTTATATTGTCTAGATCAATCAATTACCTTTCGCATGATCCACCACTTTAAAAATTGTGATGACGTCATCATGTTCAAATGCGTCAATAACTGTGGTCACTTATTTTCACCTATTCTGCACTGTATGTAGTACGGTACGTATACAGTATATAGTGTTATACCGTATATACTTAGACGCGACGCAACATAGAGAGCGCACTAACATTTTTCAATGCCATAATCGTTTTATTTTTTTGCGCGCACTATTCTAACGTATGACGTGCACGTGGCTTTTGCACTGCGGATAACCTAACTCGTCCGTAGTGACGAGTTCAAATCTAGTTGGTTATCCGCACTTGGCGGATAACCTCTTGTTATTGTCAGGATCTTTTTTTTTTTTTTTTTTTTTGGTTATCCGCACTTGGCGGATAACCCCTTGTTATTGTCAGGATCTTTTTTATTTTTTTTATTTTTTTTCTCTTTTTTTTTCTATTTTCTTCTTTCTTTCCACGATTTTTGTTCGCAGCGTATCTCTAATTCTAGTCAACATAAGATTCTATAACTTTGTCATAAGATTGCCCTGTAGCTGTAGATGTGCAAGAAACTTTTTTTTATGAATTTGGAGTCGCGCAGCGTAAGTTACGCGCGATTTTATGAATTTCAATGATTGATCATAGATTGAAAACCAAAAGTCATTTTCTATTGAAACTTCGTGAAAATTTAAGTTATATCATGCGCAAACTTTCTATGGATTAAAAATGGCATGTTTGACATAAAGTTACGCGAGCACGCGCGTTTAAAATTTCAAATTGCGAAATATCCATTTCTAATCAACTTTCTACGCGTTTCAGGGCATTTTGAGCATTTCAAAAATTCCCAGGCGTGCGCATTTTTTTTACGCGCGCGTGCGCACGTAGCGCAAAAACATCTTTTTTTTGCTTGATTTTTGTTTTTTCAGCCTTTTCTAGTAAATTTACCAACTTTCAATCAATTTCGACTTAAAATCACGTCATACAAGCACGTAGAATTGAACAATTTGCGCGCGTTTTTGAAGAAAAAGTTCAAAAATTTGTCAAAATTATGCCTTTTTTAAAACAGTCATAGATTGTAAACTACGAGGTGAACTTTTTTTAAATTACACATTCTGGAAGTTGATGAGTTGTAGATATCGAATCATGCATCGATATGGCTAACAGGACATAGTGACGTCATCGTATGGCCACTCGAATATAAAATATAGGATTTTTGTCTCTTTCGTCATAGCTCATCACATTTAATAGAGCGCATCTCCACTTATCCGAATTCCATTTTCCCCCATTTTTTTATATTGTCTATGCCAATCAATTATCTTTTGCATGATATACCGTTTTTAAAATTGTGATGACGTCATCATGTCCAAAAGCGCCAATAACTTGGGCCACTTATTTTCACATATTCTTCACTGTATGTAGTACGTATACAATGTATAGTGTATACTGTGTATACTTAGGCGTGACGTAAAATAGAGAGCGCACTAACATTTTTTCAATGGCATAATGGTTTTCTCTGCACAATATTCTAACGTATGACGTGCACGTGGCGTTTGCTCTGCGGATAACCTAACTCGTCCGTAGTGACGAGTTCAAATCTAGTTGGTTATCCGCTCTTGGCGGATAACCTCTTGTTATTGTCAGGATCTTTTTTTTTTTTTTTTTTTTTTTTTTCTATGTTATTCTTCTTTCTTTCCCAAAATTTTGTGTCACGTGTATCTCAAATTCTGATCAACATTACATCGTATAACTTTGTCAGAAGATTTACCTCTATGTGTAGAAGTGCAGGACAGCTCGTTTTTTTACTTTAGAGTCGCGCAGCGTAAGCTACGCGCGATTTTATGAATTTCGCGTATTTAACATAGACTAAAAAGCAAAAGTCATTTTGTAATGACACTTGGTGAACATTTAAGTCATATCAAGGGCAAACTTTCTATGGATTAAAAATGGCATGTTTGACATAAAGTTACGCGCGCACGCGCGTTTAAAATTTCAAATTGCGAAAAATTCATTTCTAATCAACTTTCTACGCGTTTCAGGTCATTTTGAGCATTTCAAAAATTCCCACGCGTGCGCATATTTTTTACGCGCGCGTGCGCACGTAGCGCAAAAACATCTTTTTTTTTGCTTGATTTTTGTTTTTTCAGCCTTTTCTAGTACATTTACCAATTTTCAATCAATTTCGACTTAAAATCACGTCATACGAGCACGTAGAATTGAACAATTTGTTCGCGTTTTTGATGAAAAAGTTCAAAAATTTGTGAAAATTATGCCTTTTTTTAAAAAGTCATAGATTCTAAACTCCGAGGTGAAAATATTTAAAATTTCAGATTCTGGAAGTAGATGAGTTGTTTTTCTCGAATCATGCATTGATATGGCTAACCAGACATTGTGACGTCATCGTATGGCCACCCGAATATAAAATATAGGATTTTTTTCTCTTTCGTCATAGCTCGTTAATTTAATAGAGCGCATCTCTACTTATCCTTATTCCATTTCACTCAATTTTTTTATATTGTCTAGATCAATCAATTACCTTTCGCATGATCCACCATTTTAAAAAATGTGATGACGTCATCATGTTCAAATGCGTCAATAACTTTGGTCACTTATTTTCACCTATTCTGCACTGTATGTAGTACGTATACAGTATATAGTGTTATACCGTATATACTTAGACGCGACGCAACATAGAGAGCGCACTAACATTTTTCAATGCCATAATCGTTTTATTTTTTTGCGTGCACTATTCTAACGTATGACGTGCACGTGGCTTTTGCACTGCGGATAACCTAACTCGTCCGTAGTGACGAGTTCAAATCTAGTTGGTTATCCGCACTTGGCGGATAACCTCTTGTTATTGTCAGGATCTTTTTTTTTTTTTTCTATGTTATTCTTCTTTCTTTCCCAAAATTTTGTGTCACGTGTATCTCAAATTCTGATCAACATTACATCGTATAACTTTGTCAGAAGATTTACCTCTATCTGTAGAAGTGCAGGACAGCTCGTTTTTTTACTTTAGAGTCGCGCAGCGTAAGCTACGCGCGATTTTATGAATTTCGCGTATTTAACATATACTAAAAAGCAAAAGTCATTTTGTAATGACACTTGGTGAACATTTAAGTCATATCAAGGGCAAACTTTCTATGGATTAAAAATGGCATGTTTGACATAAAGTTACGCGCGCACGCGCGTTTAAAATTTCAAATTGCGAAAAATCCATTTCTAATCAACTTTCTACGCGTTTCAGGTCATTTTGAGCATTTCAAAAATTCCCACGCGTGCGCATTTTTTTTACGCGCGCGTGCGCACGTAACGCAAAAACATCTTTTTTTTGCTTGATTTTTGTTTTTTCAGCCTTTTCTAGTAAATTTACCAATTTTCAATCAATTTTGACTTAAAATCACGTCATACGAGCACGTAGAATTAAACAATTTGCGCGCATTTTTTAAGAAAAAGTTCCAAAATTCGTCAAAATTATGCCTTTTTTAAAACAGTCATAGATTGTAAACTACGAGGAGAACTTTTTTTAAATTACACATTCTGGAAGATAATGAGTTGTAGATATCGAATCATGCATCGATATGGCTAACCGGACATTGTGACGTCATCGTTTGGCCACTCGAATATGAAATATAGGATTTTTGTCTCTTTCGTCATAGCTCGTCACATTTAATAGAGCGCATCTCCACTTATCCGTATTCCATTTCCCTCAATTTTTTTATTTTGTCTAGGTCAATCAATTATCTTTCGCATGATTTACCATTTTTTAAATTGTGATGACGTCATCATGTCCAAAAGCGTCAATAACTTGGGCCACTTATTTTCACATATTCTTCACTGTATGTAGTACGTATACAATATATAGTGTATACTGTGTATACTTAGACGTGACGTAAAATAGAGAGCGCACTAACATTTTTTCAATGGCATAATGTTTTTCTCTGCGCAATATTCTAACGTATGACGTGCACGTGGCTTTTGCTCTGCGGATAACCTAACTCGTCCGTAGTGACGAGTTCAAATCTAGTTCTTCTTTCTTTCCCAAAATTTTGTGTCACGTGTATCTCAAATTCTGATCAACATTACATCGTATAACTTTGTCAGAAGATTTACCTCTATGTGTAGAAGTGCAGGACAGCTCGTTTTTTTACTTTAGAGTCGCGCAGCGTAAGCTACGCGCGATTTTATGAATTTCGCGTATTTAACATAGACTAAAAAGCAAAAATCATTTTGTAATGACACTTGGTGAACATTTAAGTCATATCAAGGGCAAACTTTCTATGGATTAAAAATGGCATGTTTGACATAAAGTTACGCGCGCACGCGCGTTTAAAATTTCAAATTGCGAAAAATTCATTTCTAATCAACTTTCTACGCGTTTCAGGTCATTTTGAGCATTTCAAAAATTCCCACGCGTGCGCATATTTTTTACGCGCGCGTGCGCACGTAGCGCAAAAACATCTTTTTTTTGCTTGATTTTTGTTTTTTCAGCCTTTTCTAGTACATTTACCAATTTTCAATCAATTTCGACTTAAAATCACGTCATACGAGCACGTAGAATTGAACAATTTGCGTGCGTTTTTGATGAAAAAGTTCAAAAATTTGTGAAAATTATGCCTTTTTTTAAAAAGTCATAGATTCTAAACTCCGAGGTGAAAATATTTAAAATTTCAGATTCTGGAAGTAAATGAGTTGTTTTTCTCGAATCATGCATTGATATGGCTAACCAGACATTGTGACGTCATCGTATGGCCACCCGAATATAAAATATAGGATTTTTTTCTCTTTCGTCATAGCTCGTTAATTTAATAGAGCGCATCTCTACTTATCCTTATTCCATTTCACTCAATTTTTTTATATTGTCTAGATCAATCAATTACCTTTCGCATGATCCACCATTTTAAAAATTGTGATGACGGCATCATGTTCAAATGCGTCAATAACTTTGGTCACTTATTTTCACCTATTCTGCACTGTATGTAGTACGTATACAGTATATAGTGTTATACCGTATATACTTAGACGCGACGCAACATAGAGAGCGCACTAACATTTTTCAATGCCATAATCGTTTTATTTTTTTGCGCGCACTAACGTATGACGTGCACGTGGCTTTTGCACTGCGGATAACCTAACTCGTCCGTAGTGACGAGTTCAAATCTAGTTTTTCTTTGTTATTCTTCTTTCTTTCCCAAAATTTTGTGTCACGTGTATCTCAAATTCTGATCAACATTACATCGTATAACTTTGTCAGAAGATTTACCTCTATGTGTAGAAGTGCAGGACAGCTCGTTTTTTTACTTTAGAGTCGCGCAGCGTAAGCTACGCGCGATTTTATGAATTTCGCGTATTTAACATAGACTAAAAAGCAAAAGTCATTTTGTAATGACACTTGGTGAACATTTAAGTCATATCAAGGGCAAACTTTCTATGGATTAAAAATGGCATGTTTGACATAAAGTTACGCGCGTACGCGCGTTTAAAATTTCAAATTGCGAAAAATTCATTTCTAATCAACTTTCTACGCGTTTCAGGTCATTTTGAGCATTTCAAAAATTCCCACGCGTGCGCATATTTTTTACGCGCGCGTGCGCACGTAGCGCAAAAACATCTTTTTTTTGCTTGATTTTTGTTTTTTCAGCCTTTTCTAGTACATTTACCAATTTTCAATCAATTTCGACTTAAAATCACGTCATACGAGCACGTAGAATTGAACAATTTGCGCGCGTTTTTTATGAAAAAGTTCAAAAATTTGTGAAAATTATGCCTTTTTTTAAAAAGTCATAGATTCTAAACTCCGAGGTGAAAATATTTAAAATTTCAGATTCTGGAAGTAGATGAGTTGTTTTTCTCGAATCATGCATTGATATGGCTAACCAGACATTGTGACGTCATCGTATGGCCACCCGAATATAAAATATAGGATTTTTTTCTCTTTCGTCATAGCTCGTCAATTTAATAGAGCGCATCTCTACTTATCCTTATTCCATTTCACCCAATTTTTTTATATTGTCTAGATCAATCAATTACCTTTCGCATGATCCACCATTTTAAAAATTGTGATGACGTCATCATGTTCAAATGCGTCAATAACTTTGGTCACTTATTTTCAACTATTCTGCACTGTATGTAGTACGTATACAGTATATAGTGTTATACCGTATATACTTAGACGCGACGCAACATAGAGAGCGCACTAACATTTTTCAATGCCATAATAGTTTTATTTTTTTGCGCGCACTATTCTAACGTATGACGTGCACGTGGCTTTTGCACTGCGGATAACCTAACTCGTCCGTAGTGACGAGTTCAAATCTAGTTCTATGTTATTCTTCTTTCTTTCCCAAAATTTTGTGTCACGTGTATCTCAAATTCTGATCAACATTACATCGTATAACTTTGTCAGAAGATTTACCTCTATGTGTAGAAGTGCAGGACAGCTCGTTTTTTTACTTTAGAGTCGCGCAGCGTAAGCTACGCGCGATTTTATGAATTTCGCGTATTTAACATAGACTAAAAAGCAAAAGTCATTTTGTAATGACACTTAGTGAACATTTAAGTCATATCAAGGGCAAACTTTCTGTGGATTAAAAATGGCATGTTTGACATAAAGTTACGCGCGCACGCGCGTTTAAAATTTCAAATTGCGAAAAATTCATTTCTAATCAACTTTCTACGCGTTTCAGGTCATTTTGAGCATTTCAAAAATTCCCACGCGTGCGCATATTTTTTACGCGCGCGTGCGCACGTAGCGCAAAAACATCTTTTTTTTGCTTGATTTTTGTTTTTTCTGTCTTTTATAATAAATTTACCAACTTTCAATCAATTTTTGCCTTAAAATCTCGTCATACGAGCACGTAGAATTAAACAATTTGCGCGCAATTTTGATGAAAAAGTCTAAAAATTTGTCAAAATTATGCCTTTTTTTAAACAGTCATAGATTCTAAACTACGTGGTGAACTTTTTTATAATTACATATTCTGGTAGTAGATGAGTTGTAGATATCGAATCATGTATCAATATGGCTAACAGGACATTGTGACGTCATCGTATGGCTACTCGAATATAAAATATAGGATTTTTTTCTCTTTCGTATAGCTCATCACATTTAATAGAGCGCATCTCCGGTTATCCGTATTCCATTGCCCTCAATTTTTTTATATTGTCTAGATCAATCAATTACCTTTCGCATGATCCACCATTTTAAAAATTGTGATGACGTCATCATGTGCAAATGCGTCAATAACTTTGGTCACTTATTTTCACCTATTCTGCACTGTATGTAGTACGTATACAGTATATAGTGTATACCGTATATACTTAGACGTGACACAAAATAGAAGGCGCACTAACATTTTTTTCAGTGGCATAATCGTTTTTCTGCACGCAATATTCTAACGTATGACGTACACGTGGCTTTTGCGCTGCGGATAACCTAACTCGTCCGTAGTGACGAGTTCAAATCTAGTTCTATGTTATTCTTCTTTCTTTCCCAAAATTTTGTGTCACGTGTATCTCAAATTCTGATCAACATTACATCGTATAACTTTGTCAGAAGATTTACCTCTATGTGTAGAAGTGCAGGACAGCTCGTTTTTTTACTTTAGAGTCGCGCAGCGTAAGCTACGCGCGATTTTATGAATTTCGCGTATTTAACATAGACTAAAAAGCAAAAGTCATTTTGTAATGACACTTGGTGAACATTTAAGTCATATCAAGGGCAAACTTTCTATGGATTAAAAATGGCATGTTTGACATAAAGTTACGCGCGCACGCGCGTTTAAAATTTCAAATTGCGAAAAATTCATTTCTAATCAACTTTCTACGCGTTTCAGGTCATTTTGAGCATTTCAAAAATTCCAACGCGTGCGCATATTTTTTACGCGCGCGTGCGCACGTAGCGCAAAAACATCTTTTTTTTGCTTGATTTTTGTTTTTTCAGCCTTTTCTAGTACATTTACCAATTTTCAATCAATTTCGACTTAAAATCACGTCATACGAGCACGTAGAATTGAACAATTTGTGCGCGTTTTTTATGAAAAAGTTCAAAAATTTGTGAAAATTATGCCTTTTTTAAAAAAGTCATAGATTCTAAACTCCGAGGTGAAAATATTTAAAATTTCAGATTCTGGAAGTAGATGAGTTGTTTTTCTCGAATCATGCATTGATATGGCTAACCAGACATTGTGACGTCATCGTATGGCCACCCGAATATAAAATATAGGATTTTTTTCTCTTTCGTCATAGCTCGTTAATTTAATAGAGCGCATCTCTACTTATCCTTATTCCATTTCACTCAATTTTTTTATATTGTCTAGATCAATCAATTACCTTTCGCATGATCCACCATTTTAAAAATTGTGATGACGTCATCATGTTCAAATGCGTCAATAACTTTGGTCACTTATTTTCAACTATTCTGCACTGTATGTAGTACGTATACAGTATATAGTGTTATACCGTATATACTTAGACGCGACGCAACATAGAGAGCGCACTAACATTTTTCAATGCCATAATCGTTTTATTTTTTTGCGCGCACTATTCTAACGTATGACGTGCACGTGGCTTTTGCACTGCGGATAACCTAACTCGTCCGTAGTGACGAGTTCAAATCTAGTTGGTTATCCGCACTTGGCGGATAACCCCTTGTTATTGTAAGGATCTTTTTTTTTTTTTTCTATCTTATTCTTCTTTCTTTCCCAGAATTTTGTGTCACGTGTATCTCAAATTCTTATCAACATTACATCGTATAATTTTGTCAGAAGATTGACCTTTAACTGTAGAAGTGCAGGACATTTCGTTTTTTTACTTTAGAGTCGCGCAGCGTAAGTTACGCGCAATTTTATGAATTTCAATAATTGATCATAGATTAAAAACCAAAAGTCATTTTATATTGACGCTTGGTGAAAATTTAAGTCATATCAAGAGCAAACTTTCTATGGATTAAAAATGGCACGTTTCACAAAAAGTTACGCGCGCACGCACGTTTAAAATTTCGGAATGCGCAAAATCAATTTCTAATCAACTTTCTACGCATTTCATGTCATTTTAAGCATGTCAAAAATTCCCACGTGAGCGCATATTTTTACGCGCGCGGTGCGCACGTACCGCTAAAAACCTTTTTTTTTTGCGTGATTTATGTTTTTCCAGTCTTTTCTAGTAATTTGACCAACTGTCTAACAATTTCGATTTAAAATCACGTCATACGAGCACGTCGAATTGGACAATTTGTGCGCGTTTTTGATGAAAAAGTTAAAAAATTCGCCAAAATTAAGCCTTTTTTTAAACAGTCATAGATTCTAAACTACACGGTGAACTTTTTTTTAATTACATATTCTGGAGGTTGATGAGTTGTAGATATCGGATCATGGATCAATATGGCTAACTGGATATTGTGACGTCATCATATGGCCACTCGAATATAAAATATAGGATTTTTGTCTTTTTCGTCATAGCTCATCACATTTAATTGAGCGCATCTGCACTTATCCTTATTCCATTTCCCTCCGTTTTTTATATTGTCTTGGTCAATCAATTATCTTTCGCATGATTTAACATTTTTAAAATTGTGATGACGTCATCATGATTAAAAGCGTGCATAACGTGGGTCACTTATTTTCATCATTACAGTAAATTTCAATCTGTTATAGCTCGTTAGAATAAAAAGTGATAATCATGATTAATACGTTTTCTGGAAGCTATTTGATTGTAGATACGAATTCATGTGAATATTTTGCCAATCAGATGTTGTGACGTCATCATATGGCTAGTTGAGTTCAAAAAGTGGTATTTTCATCTCTTGCGTAAAAGTTCATTGCGTTTAAACGAGAGCGCATCTCAATTTTACGTGCCCAAAATTCTTCAAATTTGCAATAATGTAATTATTTAGATAATTATCTTCTAAAATTGTTATCTTTATATGTCAATTTGATGACGTCATTGTGTTAATAATTGGATTTAAAAGATGGGTCTCGTAATTTTGTCTATGCTACACTGTATATAACATTATACAGTTTATTCTGTAAAATACTGTAATATGATATATGCTACATAATAGGTACAATTCAGCACTGTAAACATATTTATTTCATGTCATAGGATGGCATAATAATTGTCGAGGTTCATATGGTTAAGTATGTGCATGGTTGCGTTTGCGCGGATAACCAGAACTAGTCAAAGTGACGAGTTCAAATCTAGTTCTATCTTATTAGTTATCCGCATTGAGCGGATAACTCCTTGTAACTGTCCTGTTACTTTTTAGTTATCCGCACTTGGCGGATAACTCCTTGTTATTGTATGGGATCAATATTTTTTTCTGTATTATTCTTCTTTCTTTCTCGCTATTTTTGTGTAGAGCGTTTCTCTAAAATGTGTAAACATAACATTTTATAACTTTGACAACATGTGGGCATTTACGTGAAGTTGTGCACCTCCTATTTTTGAATTACGTCAGAGTTGCGCAACGTGACTTACGCGCGATTTTATGATTTTTTATGATTGATCATAGATTAAAAACTAAAAGTGATTTTTAATTGACACTTTGTGAAAGTTTAATTTATATCATGCGCTAACTTTCTGTTTGAAAAAAATTGCGTGTTTTACACAAAGTTACGCGCGCACGCGCATTTAAAATTTCAAAATGCGCAAAAATAATTTCTAATCAACTTTCTACGCGTTTCATGTCATTTTAAGCATGTACAAAATTACCGCGCGCGCGAAAAATATTACGCGCACGGTGCGTATAGAGCATGAAAATCATGTTTTTTTCTCTTGAATTGTGATTTTCCAGCCTTTCCTAGTCATTTTCAAAAGATTGACATCATTTCAAATTAAAATTACGTCATACGAACACGTTGATTTAGCCCATTTGCGCGCGTTTTAGTTGAAAAAGTTACAAAATGTTGTCAAAATTATGCCTATTTTGAATGTTTTATAGCTTCTCAGGATCAACGATTACCCCTAATTTTTTTAACTTAATATGTAAGCAGATATGTTGTAGATATGAATTCATGCAGAATTTTTACCTCACGGATGTTGTGACGTCATCATATGGCCACACGAATGTAAAATATAGAATTTTTTTGTCTTTCGTTATTGCTCATCACATTCAATGGAGCGCATCACGCTTATACGTATTTCTTTTTCTCCGAGATTTTAATATTGTCTAGGTCAATCAACTATCTTTCGCATGAGATAAAAATATTTTAATTTTTATGACGTCATCATGCCTAAAAATTTTAATTACGTGGGTCATTAATTTCATCTTTACAGTAAATTTTAATCTGTAATAGCCCGTCAAAATAAAATGTGATAATCACGATTAAAACATTTTCTGGAAGCTCTTGGATTGTAGATATGAAATCATGTGAACATTTTGCCAATCAGATGCTGTGACGTCATCATATTGCAAGTTAAATAAAAAAAGTCGTATTTTCATCTTTTGCATCATAGTTCATTATATTTAAAAGAGCGCGCATCAATATTAAACGTATTCAAATTTCTTCTACACGTTAATATGTTGTTGCTGAGATAATTTGCTTCCGAAATTGCTATCTTAGTGTTTCATCTTGATACCGTCGCCATGTTACAAATTTGAATAAATGGCGGGTCCCGTGATTTCACCTATTCTACACTGTATGTAACATGTATACAGATTATACTGTTTGCATGTATATACTATATGACACAAAATTGACAGAATTCAGCACTAACAACATATCATATTCTTCAGATCAAGTCATAATGCCATAATTTTTTCTCTGTGCAATATTCTAACGTATGACGTGCACGTGGCGTTTGTCGTGCGGATAACTAACTCGTCAAAGTGACGAGTTACATGTCTAGTTTTTTTTTCTTTCCTTCTCCCCCATTTTTGTGTCTCACGTATCTCAAAAACTTGTAAACATAACATGTTATAACTTTGTCAGCATGAGGGCATTCACGTGAAGTTGTGCACCTCCTATTTTTGAATGATGTCAGAGTTGCGCAACATGACTTACGCGCGATTTTATGAATTTCACATATTCAACATAGGTCAAAAACCAAATAACATTTTAAATTGAAACTTTGCAAAAGTTTAATTTATATCATGCGCTAACTTTTTGTTGAAAAAAAAATGCGTGTTTTACAAAAAGTTACGCGCGTATGCGCATTTAAAATTTCAAAATGCGCAAAATTAATTTCTAATCAACTTTCTACGCGTTTCATGTCATTTTGAGCATGTCAAAAATTCCCAGGCGCGCGCAAATTTTTACGCGCGCGGAGCACACGTACCGTTAAAAACCGATTTTTTTCGCGTGATTTATGTTTTTTCAGCCTTTTCTAGTAATTTTACCAACTTTTAAACAATTTCGACTTCAAATTACGTCATACGGGCACGTCGAATTGGATAATTTATGTGCGTTTTTGATGAAAAAGTTCAAAAATTTGTCAAAATTTGTCAAAATTATACCTTTTTTTAAACAGTCGTAGTTTCTAAACTAAACGGTAAAAGTTATTTTTATTACGTATTTTGGAAGATGATGAGTTGTTGATCATGTATCATGCATCAATACGGCTTACCGGACATTGTGACGTCATCGTATGGCCATGCGAATATAAAAAATAGAATTTTTGTATCTTTCATCATAGCTCATCACATTTAATAGAGCGCATCTCCAATTATCTGTTTTCCATTTTCACCCCGATTTTTATATTATCTAGGTCAATCAACTATCTTTCGCATGAGTTAAAATATTTTAATTTTTATGACGTCATCATGTCTAAAAATGAAAATAACGTGGGTCACTTATTTTCATCTTTACAGTAAATTTCAATCAGTTATAGCTTGTCAGAATAAAACATGATAATCACGATTAAAACGTTTTCTGGAAGCTATTGGATTGTAGATACGAATTCATGTAAACATTTTGCCAATCGGATGTTGTGACGTCATCATATGGCCAGTTGAATAAAAAAAGTCGTATTTTCATATTTTGCGTAATAGTTCTTCACATTTAAAAGGGCGCGCATCTATATTTTACGTATTCAAATTTCTTCTACACGTTAATATGTTGTTGCTGAGATAATTTCCTTCCGAAATTGCTATCTTAGTGTTTCATTTTGATACCGTAGCCGTGTTAAAAATAAGAATAAAAGGGGGGACCCGTAATTTCACCTATTCTACACTGTATGTAACATGTATACAGATTATACCGTTTGCACTGAATATACTATATGACACAAAATTGACAGAATTCAGCACTAACAGCATATGATATTCTTCAGTTCAGGTCATAATGCCATAATCTTTTTCCGTGTGCAAAATTCCAACGTATGACGTGCGCGTGGCGTTTGTCGTGCGGATAACTAACTCGTCAAAGTGACGAGTTTCATGTCTAGTTCTTCTTTCTTTCCCAGAATTTTGTGTCACGTGTATCTCAAATTCTTATCAACATTACATCGTATAATTTTGTCAGAAGATTGACCTTTAACTGTAGAAGTGCAGGACATTTCGTTTTTTTACTTTAGAGTCGAGCAGCGTAAGTTACGCGCAATTTTATGAATTTCAATGATTGATCATAGATTAAAAACCAAAAGTCATTTTATATTGACGCTTGGTGAAAATTTAAGTCATATCAAGAGCAAACTTTCTATGGATTAAAAATGGCATGTTTCACAAAAAGTTACGCGCGCACGCACGTTTAAAATTTCGGAATGCGCAAAATCAATTTCTAATCAACTTTCTACGCATTTCATGTCATTTTAAGCATGTCAAAAATTCCCACGTGAGCGCATATTTTTACGCGCGCGGTGCGCACGTAGCGCTAAAAACCTTTTTTTTTCGCGTGATTTATGTTTTTCCAGTCTTTTCTAGTAATTTGACCAACTGTCTAACAATTTCGATTTAAAATCACGTCATACGAGCACGTCGAATTGGACAATTTGTGCGCGTTTTTGATGAAAAAGTTAAAAAATTCGCCAAAATTAAGCCTTTTTTTAAACAGTCATAGATTCTAAACTACACGGTGAACTTTTTTTTAATTACATATTCTGGAGGTTGATGAGTTGTAGATATCGGATCATGGATCAATATGGCTAACTGGACATTGTGACGTCATCATATGGCCACTCGAATATAAAATATAGGATTTTTGTCTTTTTCGTCATAGCTCATCACATTTAATTGAGCGCATCTGCACTTATCCTTATTCCATTTCCCTCCGTTTTTTATATTGTCTTGGTCAATCAATTATCTTTCGCATGATTTAACATTTTTAAAATTGTGATGACGTCATCATGATTAAAAGCGTGCATAACGTGGGTCACTTATTTTCATCATTACAGTAAATTTCAATCTGTTATAGCTCGTTAGAATAAAAAGTGATAATCATGATTAATACGTTTTCTGGAAGCTATTTGATTGTAGATACGAATTCATGTGAATATTTTGCCAATCAGATGTTGTGACGTCATCATATGGCTAGTTGAGTTCAAAAAGTGGTATTTTCATCTCTTGCGTAAAAGTTCATTGCGTTTAAACGAGAGCGCATCTCAATTTTACGTGCCCAAAATTCTTCAAATTTGCAATAATGTAATTATTTAGATAATTATCTTCTAAAATTGTTATCTTTATATGTCAATTTGATGACGTCATTGTGTTAATAATTGGATTTAAAAGATGGGTCTCGTAATTTTGTCTATGCTACACTGTATATAACATTATACAGTTTATTCTGTAAAATACTGTAATATGATATATGCTACATAATAGGTACAATTCAGCACTGTAAACATATTTATTTCATGTCATAGGATGGCATAATAATTGTCGAGGTTCATATGGTTAAGTATGTGCATGGTTGCGTTTGCGCGGATAACCAGAACTAGTCAAAGTGACGAGTTCAAATCTAGTTTCTTATTTCTTTCTCCCCCATTTTTGTGTCTCACGTATCTCAAAAACTTGTAAACATAACATTTCATAACTTTGTCAACATATGGGCATATACGTGAAGTTGTGCACCTCCTATTTTTGAATGACGTCAGAGTTGCGCAACGTGACTTACGCGCGATTTTATGATTTTTTATGATTGACCATAGATTAAAAACCAAACGTAATTTTGTTTTGACACTTTGTGAAAATTTAAGTCATATCAAGTGCAAATTTTCTATGGATTAAAAATGGCATGTTTTACAAGAAGTTACGCGCACACGCGCATTTAAAATTTCAAAATGCGCAAAATTAATTTCTAATCAACTTTCTACGCTGATCATGACATTTTAAGCATGTCAAAAATTCCCACGCGCGCGAAAAAATTTACGCGTAAGGGGCGCACGGAGTATGAAAACCATGTTTTTTTCTGGAATTTTGAGTGTCCAGCCTTTCGTAGTCATTTTAAACAAGATTGACATCATTTCAAGTTAAAATGACGTCATACGTACACGTTGATTTAGACCATTTGCATGCGTTTTAGTTGCAAAAGTGACAAAATATTGTCAAAATTATGCCTATTTTGAATCTATTATAGCTCGTCAGGATCAAAGGTGACCCCAATTTGTTTTAACTTATTATGCAAGAAGATAAATTGTAGATATAAATTCATGCAGAATTTTTACCTCTCGGAAGTTATGACGTCATCGTATGGCCACACGAATGTAAAATATAGGATTTTTGTATCTTTCGTCATAGCGCATCTCATTTAATAGAGCGCCTCTCCACTTATACGTATTCCATTTTAACCCAGATTTTGACATTTTCTAGGTCAATCTACTATTTTACGCATGAGTAAATTTTTTTTAAATTTTTATGACGTCATCATGTCTAAAAATGTAAATAACGTGGGTCACTTATATTTATCTTTACAGTAAATTTTAATCTGTTATAGCTCATCAGAATAAAATGTGATAATCACGATTAAAACGTTTTCTGGAAGCTATTGGATTGTAGATACGAATTCATGTAAACATTTTGCCAATCGGATGTTGTGACGTCATCATATGGCCAGTTGAATAAAAAAAGACGTATTTTCATATTTTGCGTAATAGTTCATCACATTTAAAAGGGTACGCATCTATATTTTACGTATTCAAATTTCTTCTACACGTTAATATGTTGTTCCTGAGATAATTTCCTTCTGAAATTGCTATCCAAGTGTTTCATTTTGATACCGTCGCCATGTTAAAAATTGGAATAAATGGCGGGTCCCGTAATTTCACCTATTCTACACTGTATGTAATATGTATACAGATTATACTGTTTGCATGTATATACTATATGACACAAAATTGACAGAATTCAGCACTAACAGCATATCATATTCTTCAGTTCTTGTCATAATGCCATAATCTTTATCTGTGTGCAATATTCCAACGTATGACGTGCACGTGGCGTTTGTCGTGGTGCGGATAACTAACTCGTCAATGTGACGAGTTTCATGTCTAGTTAGTTATCCGCATAGCAGCGGATAACTCCTTGTAATCGTCCTGTTACTTTTTTTAGTTATCCGCTTAGTAGCGGATAACTCCTTGTGATTGTATTGGATCAATATTTTTCTGTATTATTCTTCTTTCTTTCCTTCCTTTTTGTGAGACGCGTTTCTCTGAAATGGGTAAACATAACATTTCATAACTTTGTCAAAACATGGGCATTTATGTGAAGTTGTGCACCTCCTATTTTGAATGACGTCAGAGTTGCGCAACGTGACTTACGCGCGATTTTATGATTTTTTATGATTGATCTTAGATTAAAAACCAAGCATAATTTTTTTTTTTACAATTTCTGAAAATTTAAGTCATATCAAGGGCAATCTTTCTGTTGATTAAAAATGGCATGTTTTACAAGAAGTTACGCGCGCACGCGCATTTAAAATTTTAAAATGCGCAAAATTAATTTCTAATCAACTTTTTACGCCATTCATGACATTTTGCGCATGTCAAAATTTCCCGCGCACGCGAACAATTTTACACGTGCAGTGCGCACGCAGCATGAAAATCATGTTTTTTTCTATTAAATTGTGATTTTCCAGCCTTTCCTAGTCATTTTTAAAAAGATTAACATCATTTCAAATTAAAATGACGTCATACGTACACGTTGATTTAGACCATTTGCGTGCGTTGTAGTTGCAAAAGTTACAAAATATTGTCAAAATTATGCCTATTTTGAATCTATTATAGCTCCTCAGGATCAACCGTTACCCCTGATTTTTTTAATTTAATATGAAAGCAGTTATGTTGTAGATATGAATTCATGCAGAATTTTTTCTTCACGGATGTTGTGACGTCATCATATGGCCACACAAATGTAAAATATAGGATTTTTGTCTCTTTAGTTATTGCTCATCACATTCAATGGAGCGCATCACGCTTATCCATCTTCCATTTTCACCGAGATTTTAACATTGTCTAGGTCAATCAACTATCTTTCAGATGTAGTGACGTCATCATATGGCCAGTTGAATAAAAAAAGTTGTATTTTTATATTTTGCGTCATAGTTCATCACATTTAAAAGAGCGCGCATCTATATTTCACGTATCCAAATTTCTTCTACAGGTTAATATGTTGTTGCTGAGATAATATCCTTCCGAAATTGTTATTTTAGTGTTTCATTTTGATACCGTCGCCATGTTAAAAAATGGTATAAATGACGGGTCCCGTAATTTCACCTATTCTACACTGTATGTAATATGTATACAGATTATACTGTTTATACTGATACTATGATACAAAATTGACAGAATTCAGCACTAACAACATATCATATTCTTCAGATCAGATCAGGTCATAATGCCATTATCTTTTTCTGTGTGCAAAATTCCAACGAGTATGACGTGCACGTGGCGTTTGTCGTGCGGATAACTAACTCGTCAAAGTGACGAGTTTCATGTCTAGTTTTTTTTTCTTATTTCTTTCTCCCCCATTTTTGTGTCTCACTTTGTGAAAATTTAAGTCATATCAAGGGCAAACTTTCTGTCGATTGAAAATGGCATGTTTTACAAGAAGTTACGCGCGCACGCGCATTTAAAATTTTAAAATGCGCAAAATTAATTTCTAATCAACTTTTTACGCCATTCATGACATTTTGCGCATGTCAAAATTTCCCGCGCGCGCGAACAATTTTGGGTGTGCGGTGCGCACGCAGAAAGAAAATCATGTTTTTTTCTATTAAATTGTGATTTTCCAGCCTTTCCTAGTCAGTTTTAAAAAGATTGACATCATTTCAAATTAAAATGACGTCATACGTACACGTTGATTTAGACCATTTGCGTGCGTTTTAGTTGCAAAAGTTACAAAATATTGTCAAAATTATGCCTATTTTGAATCTGTTATAGCTCCTCAGGATCAACCGTTACCCCCGATTTTTTTAACTTAATATGTAAGCAGATATGTTGTAGATATGAATTCACGCAGAATTTTGTCCTTACGGATTTTGTGATGTCATCGTATGGCCACACGAATGTAAAATATAGGATTTTTGTCTCTTTCGTTATTGCTCATCACATTCAATGGAGCGCATCACGCTTATCCGTCTTCCATTTTTTCCGAGATGTTAATATTGTCTAGTTCAATCAACTATCTTTCGCATGAGTTAAAAATATTTTAATTTTTATGACGTCATCATGCCTAAAAATTTAAATTACGTGGGTCATTAATTTCATCTTTCCAGTAAATTTTAATCTGTTATAGCTCGTAAGAATATAATGTGATAATCACGATTAAAACGTTTTCTGGAAGCTATTGGATTGTAGATACAAAATCATGTAAACATTTTGCCATTAGAATGTTGTGACGTCATCATATGGCCAGTTAAATAAGAAAAGTCGTATTTTCATCTTTTGCGTCATAATTCATTACATTTAAAAGAGCGTGCATCAATATTTTACGTATTCAAATTTCTTCTGCACGTTAATATGTTGTTACTGAGATAATTTCCTTCCCAAATTGCTGTCTTAGTTTTTCATTTTGATACCGTCGCCATGTTAAAAATAGGAATAAACGGAGGGGTCCCGTAATTTCACCTATTCTACACTGTATGATGTATACAGATTATATTGTATATACTATATGACACAAAATAACAGAATTCAGCAATAACAACATATCATATTCTTCAGTTCAGGTCATAATGCCATAATCCTTTTCTGTGTGCAATATTCTAACGTATCACGTGCACGTGGCGTTTGTCGTGCGGATAACTAACTCGTCAAAGTGACGAGTTTCATGTCTAGTTTTTCTTTCTTTCTCCTCTATTTTTGTGTCTCGCGTATCTCAAAAACGTGTAAACATAATATGTTATAACTTTGTCAGCATGAGGGCATTCAGGTGAAGTTGTGCACCTCCTATTTTTGAATTACGTCAGAGTTGCGCAACATGACTTACGCGCGTTTTTACGAATTTCGCATTTTTAACATAGATTGAAAACCATATAGCAATTTAAATTGAAACTTAACGAAAGTTTAATTGATATCTTGCGCTAACAGAATGTGAAAAAAAATGGCATGTTTCACAGGAAGTTACGCGCGCACGCGCGTTTAAAATTTCAAAATGGGAAAAATCAATTTCTAATCAACTTTCTACGCGTTTCATGTCATTTTGAGCATGTAAAAAATTCCCACGTACGCGCATTTTTTTACGCGTGCGGTGCGCACGTAGCGTTGAAAACCATTTTTTTCGCGTGATTTATGTTTTTCCAGCCTTTTCTAGTAATTTTACCAACTTTTGAACAATTTCGACTTAAAATTACGTCATACGGGCACGTCGAATTGGATAATTTACGTGCATTTTTGATGAAAAAGTTCAAAAAGTCGTCAAAATTTGTCAAAATTATGCCCTTTTTTAAACAGTTATAGTTCCTAAACTAAACGGTGAAAGTTATTTTTATTGCATATTCTGAAAGTTGATGAGTTGTAGATTTTGAATCATGCATTAATATGGCTAACCGGACATTGTGACGTCACCGTATGCCCACGCGAATATAAAATATAGGATTTTTGTATCTTTCATCATAGCGCATGACATTTAATAGAGCGCATTTCCAATTATCTGTTTTCCATTTTTACCCCGATTTTTATATTATCTAGGTCAATCAACTATCTTTCGTATGAGTTAAAAATATTTTAATATTTATGACGTCATCATGTATAAAAATGTAAATAACGTGGGTCACTTATTTTCGTCCTTACAGTAAATTTCAATCTGTTATAGCTCGTCAGAATAAAACGTGATAATCATGATTAAAACGTTTTCTGGAAGCTATTGGATTGTAGATACGAATTTATGTAAACATTTTCCCAATCGGATCTTGTGACGTCATCATATGGCCAGTTGAATAAAAAAAGTCGTATTTTCATATTTTTCGTCATAGTTCATTATATTTAAAAGAGCGCGCATCAATATTAAAGGTATTCAAATTTCTTCTACACGTTAATATGTTGTTGCTGAGATAATTTCCTTCCGAAATTGCTATCTTAGTGTTTCATCTTGATACCGTGGCCATGTTACAAATTTGAATAAATGGCGGGTCCCGTAATTTCACCTCTTCTACACTGTATGTAACATGTATACAGATTATACTGTTTTCTTGTATATACTATATGACACAAAATTGACAGAATTCAGCACTAACAACATATCATATTCTTCAGATCAGGTCATAATGCCATAATTTTTTTCTGTGTGCAATATTCTAACGTATGATGTGCACGTGGCGTTTGTCGTGCGGATAACTAACTCGTCAAAGTGACGAGTTACATGTCTAGTCTTAATTAGTTATCCGCACTATGGCGGATAACTCCTTGTAACTGTCCTGTTTCATCATCTTTTTTTTTTTTTTTTTTTTTTTCTGTATTATTAGTTATCCGCTTAGTAGCGGATAACTCCTTGTAATCGTCCTGTTTCATCAAATTTTTTTTTTTTTTCTGTATTATACTTCTTTCTTTCTGTCATTTTTGTGCGTCGCGTTTCTCTAAAACGTGTAAACAGAACATATCGTAACTTTGTCAACACATCGACATTTACGTGAACTTGTGCACCTCCTATATTTTTGAATGACGTCAGAGTTGCGCAACGTGACGTACGCGCGATTTTATGAATTTCAATGATTGATCATAGACTAAAAACCAAACATAATTTTGTTTTGACACTTTGTGAAAATTTAAGTCATATCAAGCGCAAACTTTCTATGGATTAAAAATAGCATGTTTCACAAAAAGTTACGCGCGTACGTGCGTTTAAAATTTTAGGATGCGAAAAATCAACTTCTAATCAACTTTCTATGCGTTTCATGTCATTTTGAGCATGTCAAAAATTCCCACGCGCGCGAAAATTTTTACGCACGCGGTGCACACGTAGCGTTAAAAACATATTTTTTTCGCGTGATTTATGTTTTTTCAGCCTTTTCTAGTAATGTTACCAACTTTTAAACAATTTCGACTTAAAATTACGTCATACGAGCACGTCGAATTACATAATTTGCACGCGTTTTTGGTGAAAAAGTTCAAAAATTTGTCAAAATTATGCCTATTTTTAAACAGTCATAGATTCTAAACTACATGGAGAACTTTTTTTTAATTACATATTCTGGAAGTTGATGAGTTGTAGATATCGGATCATGCATTAATATGGGTAACCGGACATTGTGACGTCATCGTATGGCCACGCGAATATAAAATATAGGATTTTTGTCTCTTTCGTCATAGCTCATCACATTTAATAGAGCGCATCTCCACTTATTCGTTGTCTATTTTCACCCCGATTTTAATATATTCTAGGTCAATCAACTATCTTTTGCATGAATTAAAATTTTTTTAATTTTTTTAACGTCATCATGCCTAAAAATTTAAATTACGTTGGTCATTAATTTCATCTTTACAGTAAATTTTAATCTGTTATACCTCGTAAGAATAAAATGTGATAATCACGATTAAAACGTTTTCAGGAAGCTATTGTATTGTAGATACAAAATCATGTGTAAATTGTGCCAATTGAATGTTGTGACGTCATCATATGGCCAGTTAAATAAAAAAAGTCGTATTTTCATCTTTTGCATTATATTTCATTACATTTAAAAGAGCGCGCATCAATATTTCACGTATTCAAATTTCTTCTACACGTTAATATGTTGTTGCTGAGATAATTTCATTCTGAAATTTCTACTTTTGCATTTCATTTTGAAACCGTCAAGATGTTAAAAATTACAATAAAATACGGGTCCCGTAATTTCACCTATTTTACACTGTTTGTGATATGTATACAGATTGTACTGTGTATACTATATGACACAAAATAACAGAATTCAGAAATAACAACATATCATATTCTTCAGTTCAGGTCATAATGCCTTAATATTTTTCTGTGCGCAATATTGTAACGTATGACGTGCACGTGGCGTTTGTCGAGCGGATAACTAACTCGTCAAAGTGACGAGTTTCATGTCTAGTTCTTCTTTCTTTCTGTCATTTTTGTGCAGAGCGTATCTCTAAAACGTGTAAAGTTAACATTTTATAACTTTGTCAACATATGGGCAATCACGTGAAGTTGTGCTTTCCTATAATTGAATGACGTCAGAGTTGCGCAACATGACTTACGCGCGTTTTTATGAATTTCGCGTATTTAACATAGATCGAAAACCATATAACAATTTAAATTGAAACTTAGCAAAAGTCTAATTTATATCATGCGCTAACTTTTTGTGCACTAAAAATGGCATGTTTTACACAAAGTTACGCGCGCACGCGCGTTTAAAATTTTCCAATGCGAAAAATCAATTTCTAATCAACTTTATACGCGTTTCACGTCATTTTGAGCATGTCAAAAATTCCCACACGTGCGCAAATTTTTACGCGCGTGGTGCACACGTAGCGTTAAAAACGTCATTTTTTCGAGTGATTTATGTTTTTCCAGCCTTTTCTAGTAATTTTACCAACTTTTAAATAATTTCGACTTCAAATTACGTCATACGAGCACGTAGAATATGATAATTTGCGAGCTTGTTTGATGAAAAACTTCAAAAATTCGTCAAAATTAAGCCTTTTTTTAAACAATCGTAGTTTCTAAACTAAATGGTAAAAATTATTTTTATTACATATTCTGGAAGTTGATGAGTTGTAGATATCAGATCATGCATTAATATGGCTAACCGGACATTGTGACGTCATCGTATGGCCACGCGAATATGAAATTTAGGATTTTTGTATCTTTCGTCATAACTCCTCACATTTAATAGAGGGCATCTCCACTTATCCGTTTTCCATTTTCACCCCGATTTTGATATTGTCTAGGTCAATCAACTATCTTTAGCATGAGTTGAAAATATTTTAATTTTTATGACGTCATCATGCCTAAAAATTTAAATTACGTGTGGCATTAATTTCATCTTTACAGTAAATTTCAATCTGTTATAGCTCGTAAGAATAAAATGTGATAATCACGATTAAAACGTTTTCTTGAAGCTATTGGAATGTAGATACAAAATCATGTGAACATTTTGCCAATCGGATGTGGTGACGTCATCATATGGCCAGTTAAATAAAAAAAGTCGTATTTTCATCTTTTGCGTCATAGTTCATTACATTTAAAAGAGCGCGCATTAATATTTCACGTATTCAAATTTCTTCTACACGTTAATATGTTGTTGCTGAGATAATTTCCTTCCAAAATTGCTACCTTCGCGTTTCATTTTAAAACCGTCAACATGTTAAAAATTGCAATAAATAGCGGGTCCCGTAATTTCCCCTATTCTACACTGTATGTGATATGTATACAGATTACACTGTGTATACTATATATGAATCAAAATAATAGAATTCAGCAATAACAACATATCATAGTCTTCAGTTCAGGTCATAATGCCATAATCTTTTTCCGTGTGCAATATTCCAACGTATGACGTGCTCGTGGCGTTTGTCGTGCGGATAACTAACTCGTCAAAGTGACGAGTTTCATGTCTAGTCTTCTTTCTTTCTGTATGATTTTTGTGTAACGCTTTTCTCTAAAACTTGCAAACATAACATTTTGTTAACTATGTTAACATTTTGACATTTATGTAACGTCGTCAAGCGAAGCTTTTCATGATGTTTACAATCGCGCAACGTGACGTACGCGCGATTTAACGATTTTCTCGTATTTAACATATGTCGAAAACCAAATAACATTTTAAAGTGAAACTTTGCAAAAGTTTAATTTATATCATGCGCTAACCTTCTGTTGAAAAAAAATTGCGTGTTTTACACAAAGTTACGCGCGCACGCGCATTTAAAATTTCAAAATGCGCAAAATTAATTTCTAATCAACTTTCTACGCGTTTCATGTCGGTTTAAGCATGTCAAAAATTCCCACGCATGCGCACATTTTTACGTGTGCGGAGCGCACGTAGCATTGAAAACGTATTTTTTTCGCGTGATTTATGTTTTTCCAGCCTTTTCTAGTAATTTTACCAAATTTTAAACAATTTTGACTTAAAGATACGTCATACGAGCACGTCGAATTGGACAATTTGCGCGCGTTTTTTATGAAAACGTTAAAAAATTCGTTTAAAATATGCCTTTTTTAAAACAGTCGTAATTTCTAAACTAAACGGTCAACTTTTTGTGGATGGCATTTTCTGGAAGTAGATGAGTTGTAGATATTGGATCAGGTATTAATATGGCTAACCGGACATTGTGATGTCATCGTATGGCCACGCAAATATAAAATTTAGGATTTTGTATCTTTCGTCATAGCTCATCACATTGAATAGAGCGCATCTCCACTTATTCGTTTTCCATTTTCACCCCGATTTTGATATTGTCTAGGTCAATCAACTATCTTTCGCATGAGTTAAAAATATTTTAATTTTTTTTACGTCATCGTGCTTAAAAATTTAAATCACGTGTGGCATTAATTTCATCTTTACAGTAAATTTTAATCTGTTATAGCTCGTAAGAATAAAATGTGATAATCACGATTAAAACTTTTTCTGGAAGCTATTGGACTGTAGATACGAAATTATGTAAAAATGTTGCCAATCGGATGTTGTGACGTCATCATATGGCCAGTTAAATAAAAAAGGTCGTATTTTCATCTTTTGCGTCATAATTCATTACATTTAAACGAGCGCGCATCAATATTTCACGTATTCAAATTTCTTCTACATGCTAATACGTTGTTGCTGAGATAATTTCCTTTCGGAATTGCTACCTTCGCGTTTCATTTTAAAACCGTCAACATGTTAAAAATTGCAATAAATAGCGGGTCCCGTAATTTCACCTATTCTACACTGTATGTGATATGGATACAGATTATACTGTGTATACTACAGTATATATGAATTTAAACAATAAATTTCAGCAATAACAACATATCATATTCTTCAGTTCAGGTCATAATGCCAACGTGAACACTTCCTTTTGTCCTCAACCTATCCCCTTAATGTTAATGTTGCACCACTTGCGCGGCGGATAACCAAACTCGTCAAAGTGACGAGTTACATGTCTAGTTATGAATTGTAAACATATTAAAATTAGGCTTTTGTGTGTGGCTCTCGTGCTGTTTGTATTTTATAATTTTGTTCTGTTGAAATATCGTAATCGAAAGAATATTGCATGCTTTGGCAACAATGTATTAAGAAATCCTCACTCCGGTAAGCATATCTCTATGCGGTAAGTAAGCAAGGCTTACGCCGTGTGGGTGAACATATCCCTCGTATCCCTCATTCAAATTACACTAACCTTGTATTGGACGATTCCATTATCTAAATTTGTGTTTTACATAAAAATGTTTTTATTTCTTCTAATTTAAATTGTCATCAAAATCCGCCCATTTATTTATCTTTTATGATGTCCACTTCTAGACAATATAATGCTCCACTTATAAAATGCCCGACTTTCAAGTATTTTGTTTGAACTTTTATTTACCACAACGTGAAAGAACGAAATAATGGTTTTGCCCAAAACAGTGACCACCGTGTCGCGGTAGTTCAAAGGCTTCCTTCAATCTTAAGTGTGGTGGTGTGTACCAAGGACCTCGTACTTTTGCAGGGATTGGGGCTTTTATTTTGGAATTTTCTTGTATTTTTTATGGAAAACTTTTCAAGATGAGAGGGGAACTGACTTTATTCATTCTTTTTGTGTGCTTCAATTTAATTTCCAGCCAACAAAACGACGATGTTGGTGAGTAGGCTATATTACGTTTTGTCTTGATATATAATAATTCGATTTTGACAGTGACAGTTCAGCCATGCTACACTACAGAATATACTGTTTTGTTTATTTGACAAATTACAATGTACCAGCTTGGACCTATTATATAGTTATGGGTCCATGGATGGTACAAGTGAGAGTGTAGATGTAAACCTCCCAATAGTATTTTCACGTCTCGTAGTAAAATAAAATAAATAGATAAAATATTTAGAAATTAGAAGAATAAGCGTTTACATATATTGAGTATATAGGCCCTATTGTTGTCATAAATAGTGTTTACTTTCTTTCACAAACTTGAAAATCAACTCATTTTTTAATACAATTAGGGAGGCCTATCAATCTCAATTTATTAGGCCTACATCTGCTTTGATATTGAGGTTTGACTCATTAAATGAAAAACATGTTAAAGGATTTGTGCTGGGCAGAGGGGATTGGGGGAAACCTTGTTCCATCCACCCATGACTGTTTTTGACACCCATTTTCTAGATTTAACTACACCCCTGAACGTTAATATGTACTGTTCTTTAATGAATAATAGAGATTCACTAACCAATATAACTAGAACTACTGTATATCATACTAATAACTACAAACAACAAATGCTCAATATAATAATACCACCACATGGTATAGGGTTTTAGTAATCTGGAATATTTACTTAGAAACTGTACACTTGGACCATTGTTGTATTACTGGATTTAAATTACTAACATCAACTTTAAATCTATTAGTGTTTGATTAAAAGTTTAAGCAGAAACCAATTATTGATGACTATTAAGTTAGCATGGATTAGCATCAGTTACGCTCAGTAGCTATGAAAACATAACGAAGAGATAATTGTAAGTTGATGTACTTAACTTTTAAGCATGATCATATTATACACCTATGACCATGCTGTGTACTTTTTAACCTTATGTTTATTTTAAAGATAGTGTCCGCCTGAAAAATAATTGTTACATTTTTGTTGTTGAATATGCCATTTTAATTTCACATAATAGTTATCCACTTTGACCAAAAATTGGATCCAAACAAAATTTATTTACCTGAAAAAACTGTAATTTAAAGCAAAAAAATTGTCAAATTGGCTGCCAGCCAATGGATTTTTGGTTGAATTTAACCATTTATTATGTTATTTTATAAGTGAAAACATTATGTGTTTAAAAGTGTAAAACTTCAAAATAACCTATTCAAAGTCTGATTTAATTAATCTTCATTTTTCATGTTTTTGAGGGGACAATACATCTTTAAGAAAATAATAATTAATAAAATCAATCCTTTTAAATATAATACATTTATAGGAAAGTGGTAACTATGGGTTATATTTTGATAAATATTTACATTCTATTTGTGTATTAATAAATGACTTTTGTTCCAATTTTAAAGTGGTATCATCACCTGCTAAACATCCTTGGATGTGACCTATATACAGAATACTACAATGCTCATCTCCATTTTGTAAAATAGTACATCAGCATACAAAGTGACTATCAGGGATTACAGTACTATACAAAAAAAACCACAGAATTCATATAATTATTGTTGGCATTGTTTCATTTGCAAAGTTCCTGGATTAGCCTTGCTGCAATAAGACTGTCTGTATAATGTTTAATTTGAACATACAGTATTTAGTTTAGATGGTTTAAACTGTTTTAGATATTTCAGATAAGATCAAGTCATTTTTCCTTAGATGGTTTAAACTGTTTTAGATATTTCAGATAAGATCAAGTCATTTTTCCCCTGTGCGATTTCTTTTCATTTTTTTAAAAAGAGAACTGAATAAAATCAATTTATTTCTTTTTTTACTTTTAAGGTAACAAAATAAATATTTAAGTATTAATAATAAAGAGGCAAAAACTCTAATTAAAATTTAACACAACTTCAAAGTCTCCCTCCAAAAAAACTTGTGACGGGTAGCCAGTTAAGAAAAATAAAAGTGTAGTCATATTGATGTTTATTTTAACATGTTGATACAAAACAGGACAATTTTTTATTAAAATTTTTTTAAATGTGTTTTTAATTGTTGTTCTTGCTCTATGTTCTAGTCAAATTGTAGAAAAAATGCACATATATCCTCAATATAATTATTGTAATACACTGTATAACAAAAAATGTTCTCATTCTTGTTAGTATTGTAGTCTATTTTCTTCTTCAAAAATAGTATTTAAAAACCATGTGTTAAAAGTTCATACATCTCACATCAAGAATTGTGAACAAATACAATAAATTCATTTTTTAATAGCAATTACTGTACTTCACAGGTCTTTACGGTTTAGGTGGGAAGAGATAATAACACATTTTCTAAATTAAATAGTTGATATGAATCTTGAATCTACAACAGGTTTATTCATGTTGACTCAATGGTGTATCTTTCACTGTCAATTTATATTGCACGCCCCATTATGCAGTTGAATTAGCTTATACTTTAGCTGTATGCTTCGTTGCCAATCCTCCATCGGATCTCTGCTGTTTTGTAGCAAATCATTTGTCTATAATCACTCAGTCTTTTCAATAATAAATTCTGTTAATAATGAATACCTTGTAATGAATACGTTGGATGACAAAAGGACAGACATGTGGAACCATTCGTTATGATCACAGAAATGTCACTCCACAAGTTGTTAAACTTTTCTACATTGTTGTGTGATATAGTGTGTGATATAGTGTGTGATATAGTGTGTGATATAGTGTGTGATATAGTGTGTGATATAGTGTGTGATATAGTGTAAATTGGATTACTATATTAATAATTGTTCCTGGTGTTTGTTGGTGGTATAAACTCTCATAGATAATATGACTTAAATTGGTAATAAAACAATTGGTATTCTGTACTAAATGCAATTTTTAAGGATTTAGGATTTTTAAAAAATAGGGCCAACTATGCAATTTTGAGTCTGATAAATGGGAGGATTTCTTTTAAAGAATACAACAATTTCTAGAAAAAATATAGCCAATCAATAGAAAAAATCCAAAATTTGATAAGGGTGAAAATGTTAAATAAATTCTTATAATTAGCTTTTGATTGTGTTCATTTTGAAATACCTGACTTTCAATCAATTTCAGAATCAGTGGAACAGAACAGAATTTACGGACTTACCTTCTCACATGCAATTAAATCCTCGGTTATTGTTTTCTCACACCTCTATCCTTTTGTAATTTTTATATTTTATGACCTACTGATAAAAGTATGATTTTAAACAATGAATCCAGTGTCCTTGATAGAACAAAGGTTAATAGAAATTTAGACAATTATAGCTTTGAACAGATTTCAGAGTTAGGATTGCCCTGCCCTGCATCTAGACTACTTATCAATAATTAGCAACCATTTATTCATTTAATAGAAAGAATGGACATCATCATATTATGGGAAGTCTACTGTGTCAATTCCAACAGTGTGTTCTAGTTGTGTACGACCTTTTTCCCCCGATAAAAAAATATAAAAAAACAATTTTGTCACGTACGGAATAGTCATTCACTTGGATCTAAACAATTATTTAACTTCTTTTTTTCCTGTGTAATAATTAAAAATTATATTTTTTGTATGTGCACGGCCCCTATGAAAGAAAGACCATTAGTTCTCAGGCCCTTCATGATAAACTTAAATGAATTGCAGCCATAGTACAATTTCAATATTAATACAGTATATATCTTTGTTGATATAAAGTTTGCATTACACAACATATGTTAGTTCTGAAAAGAACTGTTGAGTTTCTCGACGTTTCGATCAATATGCTTTGATCGTCCTCAGGAGTGAAAACCTTCAAACAATATGTAGTATATATCAAATAATAATTTGTTTGAGATGTCACACATTTTTAAACCCAGCAATTTGTTTAGGAAGTAAATTTGAATCGTTCGTGCACATTCCATTATTTTCTCATAGCTAGTTTTCTCATCAGAAGCAATGCGATCTTCATTGAGATTACTGTCATAATCCATTTGTAGGGACTGTTCTATGATTCAGATATCGTGCCTATGGTATGTATACTGTATTCATATCGTTGTTCATCACTGTATTGTCCTGGTCATGCACTGGCTTATAATTAAACTACCATCCAGATTACTTTGCCTCTGAGACTGTGGGAATATACATCAGTCAAGCTCTCCATGTCTGAGGGTTCATAGCACAAATACAACATTTCACCTAACATTACACCATGGAGGAAAAATGATTTAATACACCATCCTCGATCCAGTACCCGGTATGTTTTGTAGGATTTGCCCGTTCTAATATTATATATGCTTATAGTAACCATAGCTTTTATCAGACATAAATCCATTAAATAACTTACAAAGTAAATTAGACATTTAATTCTAAAACAACTATGGTATCCGATGGTCTGCTGATAAGGGCAGTATCGGAGAAGAGGCAGACCGCATGGGTAGTTTGATTTGCGGTCTACTATAATTGGCGACAACAATTTTTATATGAGAGCATTGCTTACTGCACTTTATAGAAACTCATTTTGACATAACAACAACATTATCAATAGTAAATAATATAATAATTCTTGGATCAAAGGTATATTGAAAATTACATTTTTAAAGGTCTGATAATATGTATAAAAATATGCCTAAACCCTTTAATGTTCCAACAGTACAAATGAATCTATTTCTAGAGTTTATAGAAAGTGAACTAACAACAGGAACTATGCATATCTGTATATAAAAATAGTGAAGAATCACATGTATCTGAGAATAAATAAATATGTATTTTTGTTCAACTTTCAGTGGAGTTCAGACTCTAGTTAATTACATTTATAGCATCTTTAGTTGCATAACAACTAGAATTTAAAACTACAATACTACTTTTTGTATAATTGAAATCTTGTGAGATGTTGCTTAATACTAGTAATGACAGTACTGTATATTGGTTCATGTACTTTATTAAGGGAATGACAACCTATGTCTCTAATCACAAAAAAATCTCCTGACCTTGTTGTATTATTGATTGATTGATTGAATTTATTTGATGCTCAACATTAAAATAACAAACAGACAAAAGAAAAAATAACGAGCATCAGGAACAGATGGTATAATGATTTTTAAATCTTTTTATAACTTTGAACTGTGAATTGATAATTTCCAATGGTGTGAATAGTATTGCCTAGCGTGCTGATTTATAGGATAATCTACCTGAAGTATGAATCCTGACAATCAATTATTTAACTTATAGTTAAATATATTTAACAAAAACTAAAATACTAAATAATGAACACTTGTTAGAAAGTCAATGCTGCTTTATTGATAAAAGATAAGGATAGCACAATTGTTATTTATAATATTCTTTGTCAAAAGGAAGGTTCTCTCGGGAAAATGCTAAATTTGTACAAATACGGTACTATCACTATAGAATAATTATAATTAAAAATACAGTATGGTATTTTAGTGCATTTGATTTTAAGATTAATTGATGTACAGATCTAAGACTAAGCAAATAATTGGTCAATTTCTCTGAAATCCTTGTTTATTTCATTCCAAATAATGGGTTTATATAATTTTACAGGTATATCAAAAACAAAATTAATTGATTTATAAATGGTGAAAAAGATGGAAATCTGTGAAAATGTGTAAATTAAATGTATTCTGCAGAAAATAGGACAAGGCCTATTGATAGTGTATATGCCCTGCCCAATTTGCAGTTACAAGTGTATACAATAAATAATATTTTTGTTAGTGTTTATTTAAAGTAATTAATTTAAAATCAATGTCATTGACTTTGGAGCAATTTAGATGAAATAGTAATTGTTTGTATTAATGCCAGAGTTTAAAAATCATTTTTTCATCACGAATACAAATTTGTCACAACCGAAGGAGTTCAATGGTAGCGCACAGGCCTGGTAGCGCATGTCCGTGATTATTTTGGTGACCACTGTGTCCTGGTTCAATTGATACTGATTTCCCACGCTGTGAACTTAAGGTAATCGGCGTGAACTTAACACTCAATAATACTGTTGTTCTTTCATTTATCACTAAACCAATTTAATGTAATAAGAAATTGACAAGTTAGTCCAACTGGGCTGTTAATGGGTGATCAGCAGGTACACCCTCAAGATGTAACCCTTTGGTGCACAGATGAGGTATTCTTGTGTTTGAAACACTGCAATCAAAAATTGTTTGTTACAAAAATAAACAGCACTTATTTCCAAATTGATAGATGAAAAAAAATTCATATAGAAAAGAAATGGTAACGGTGGTATGTTGTGACTTTTCTACCATAAGAGGGCATAATTCGGATTGTATTATATCTTTCATTTTTATCCAGGTATGCGGCACTCATAGACTATACAATAATCTGGAATTTTCTAAATTATTTGTAGAAAATGATTTTAAAATTTAATCAGTATTGCCAGTTATTAGGGCATGTTGAGCTGAATGGAATAAGGTGCAATGATCCGGTATTTACAAAACATTCTTTTAATTATGAAGGACCTACATATTTTAACTCGTTAGACGTTTCTATTAGAAATTGCAATACCTTTTTAAATTTTAAAAGTAAATTAAAGAATTTTATGCTTAATAATGACACTTTTATCTTCCTGACCTTTTACTTTTTTGCCTTTCTTCTATTTACATTTTTATATTTATTCTTTATTCAATTTTAACTATTTTAATATATTTTTACTGATTATGTTTTATGTCGTATTGTTGAGGGACCCTTAAAATCAGCTTCCGCTGGCTGGGTCACCCTCTTGAAAAATGGTTGAATAAATAAATAATAATAAATAAATAACAATGCACATTTTGAAAAGAGAAAAATTAATAATCCAATTTGTTATTAAAATTTGTAATTATTTTTTATGATTATTTTTAATTGTCAACATTTTCCTTTTGTAGCAATATAGTTCTTAATTTTTTTTTTTCTCTTTTGTGGCGTTAACCACTATTTTATTCATTTCATTCTCAAATGATCAATACAATGATTTTACACTTCATCCAAATATATATTCCCTTGTTATTCTGTTCTGTTATTTTCTTGTACTTTCTTTTATCTTTTGTACGATTTGATCGAAACAATTCGGTCGGATATATTATATATATACTTTTATATGTATTATCCACTTTTTTCATAATTTTCTTTTATTTTAACTATTCCTCTCTACATTAAAAAAAAAAACCAAACAAAAAAAAACAATAGGTTTATGTCTCTACAAAACATACATACCCACGACAAAGGTATATATATAAATAAATAAATATTTACAATATATAAAATGCAATACAATTACTCAACTATTCTTAATTCTTTTTTTTAACAATAAGAACATAAGTAAAAATATAAAACTCAAATAATTATAGTAAGCTTTAAAAATTCTTTCCTTACTCTTGTGTTTTAGTTTTATGTCTCATGGTTATATTTGTTACTTACTTATATGTTACGTTTTGTTTTGTTTTTAATATTTATTTCATTTATTTTCGTTTTTTTTTTTTTTATAATTCTATATAAAGATTTAACCACCTATTGGCATTGTACAGCGTTATATAAACCTCTGTAGAATATACCGTATTATAATAGTCGGTTAAGGTATAACCTATTATTTTTTTTAGTTCTTAATTTTTAATTTATTTTTTGACTTCATGTGGATCCTTTATAACCACAACTGCCCACACTCTTGTGTGTCATGGATCAATACAATGATTTCTTTAATTTTAAAATTTGATGGAAAAATATTGCTTATAAGAAACACCCTTTTAAACAAGGTCAATTAATTTGACTGGGTCACGTTTGAAATAATTTATCCTTCATGTTAGAAATTAAATAATCAAGGTTGCAATTGTGTACTGTACTATTTATAGTACATTTGTATTGATTACAAACTGTACTTAAAATTGTATATACTGTATAAAATAGAAGACTCAATTTCACATTTAGTGTCATGCCAATGAAATTCCAGTAAACATTTCTATCTTTGACACTTCAAATCCTTAATTGATTGTATTGTTGTAATGGAAGTTTCCTATTTACATTGCTGAACTACTAGCTACTGGTACTTCTTGTTTTAAATACAATTTTTAGAAATTAAAAAAAGAAAAGAAGTCTTTGCAACAAATTATTTTATGGATACAAACAAAAATATTACCTAATAATAGTAATACAAGGTACTCGACTGTGTTTACTTCATTTTCTAATAATTACTGTAGCTATGTTTACTGTACATATTCTTTTCTCTATTTATAGTTCCCTTTTATTTACTACTCTGAAGATCAGGAGGCCTACATTTGTATTGATTTGATTGATTTATTTATTAAATTTTATTTTTTATTCATAAAATAATTGCAGATACATTTAACTTGTTCTGCATTCAAACGCTGGATGTACTGTACCATCAAAGTTAACATGATACTTGATATCTATAGAGAGCTAACAACACATTACTTTCGTTGGATATAACTCTGATATGATTCGGATCAGCTAAATCCGTTCTATGCACACTTAACTCTAGTGCGTGTGAACATGAATGCAGATACCGGTACCTTTCTTAAGAAAAACCTAAGAAATAGGATTTGTAATCCAATCTTACTTTGATAATTGATACTGATTTAATTTTTTTTACATTCTGCTCAAATGTCAGATCATGGCGAGGTGTAAAGAAAGAGGTTTTTGCTAATAAATATCACTTTTGTGTGTTTCTTTGTCTATGTTGGTTTGTTTATTCAGGTACACTCTAATCTATTTTAAGATCTGTTGAGTTGTTTTCAAATGTGTGATATTTCTCATTTCATTAATTTGTCTAGTTCTGTATTATTAGTTATCCGCTTAGTAGCGGATAACTCCTTGTAATCGTCCTGGATCTTTTTTTTTTTTTTCTTTATATTATTCTTCTTTCTTTCTCCTCCATTTTTGTGTCTCGCGTATCTCAAAAACTTGTACACATAACATTTCATAACTTTGTCATCATATGGACATTTACGTGAAGTTGTGCACCTCCTATTTTTTAATGACGTCAGAGTTGCGCAACGTGACTTACGCGCGATTTTATGAATTTCATTGATTGATCATAGGATAAAAAATAAAAGTTATTTTGTATTGACACTTGGTGAATATTTAAGTCATATTAAGGGCAAACTTTCTATGGATTAAAAATGGCATGTTTTACAAGAAGTTACGTGCACACGCGCATTTCTCCTCCATTTTTGTGTCTCGCGTATCTCAAAAACGTGTAAAAATAACATTTCATAACTTTGTCAACATATGGGCATTCACGTGAAGTTGTGCACCTCCTATTGTGAATGATCACAGAAATGCGCAACGTGACTTACGCGCGATTTTATGAATTTCGCGTATTTAACATAGATTGAAAACCATATAACAATTTAAATTGAAACTTATCAAAAGTTTAATTTATATCTTGCGCTAACTTTTTGTGCACTAAAAATGGCATGTTTTACACGAAGTTACGCGCGCACGCGCATTTAAAATTTAAAATGCGCAAAATTAATTTCTAATCATCTTTCTACGCTGATCATGACATTTTGAGCATGTCAAAAATTCCCACGCGCGCGAACAATCTTACGCGCGTGGTCCGCACGTAGCGCTAAAAACATCTTTTTTGCGTGAATTATGTTTTTTCAGCCTTTTATAGTAATTTTATCAACTTTTAAAACAATTTAGACTTAAAATTACGTCATACGAGCACGTCGAATTGTACAATTTGTGCATGTTTTTAATGAAAAAATTCAAAAATTCGTCAAAATTATGCCTTTTTTTAAACAATCATAGATTCTAAACTACGAGGTAAACTTTTTTTTACTTACATATTCTGGAAGGTGATGAGTTGTAGATATCGGATCATTAATCAATATGGTTAACCGGACATTGTGACGTCATCGTATGGCCACACGAATGTAAAATATATGATTTTTGTCTCTTTCGTTATTGCTCCTCACATTAAATGGAGCGCATCACCGTTATCTGTATTCCTTTTTCTCCCGAGATTTTAATATTGTCTAGGTCAATCAACTATCTTATGCCTGTGTTAAAAATATTTAATTTTTATGACATCATCATGCCTAAAAATTTAAATTAGGTGTATACAGATTATACTGTGTACTTTAAAATGTATATACTATATGACACAAAATAGACAGAATTTAGCACTAACAACATATCATATTCTTCAGTTCAGGTCATAATGCCATAATCTTTTTCTGTGTGCAACATTCCAACGTATGACGTGCACATGGCGTTTGTCGAGCGGATAACTAACTCGTCAAAGTGACGAGTTTCATGTCTAGTTCTTTCTTTCTGTCAATTTTGTGTCTCGCGTATCTCAAAAACTTGTAAACAAAACATTTTATAACTTTGTCAACATGTGGGCATTCACGTGAAATTGTGCACCTCCTATTGTGAATGACGTCAGAATTGCGCAACGTGATTTACGCGCGTTTTAACGAATTTCGCGTATTTAACATAGATCGAAAACCATATAGCAATTTAAATTGAAACTTAACAAAAGTTTAATTTATATCTTGCGCTAACTGACTGTGGAAAAAAAATGGCATGTTTCACAAGAAGTTACGCGCGCACGGGCGTTTAAAATTTCAAAATGCGAAAAATCAATTTCTAATCAACTTTCTACGCGTTTCATGTCATTTTGAGCATGTCAAAAATTCCCACGCGCGCGCATATTTTTACTCGCACGGTGCGCACGTAGCGTTGAAAATCAATTTTTTTCGCGTGATTCATGTTTTTCCAGCCTTTTCTGGTAATTTTACCAACTTTTGAACAATTTTGACCTAAAATTACGTCATACGGGCACATCCAATTGGATAATTTACGTGCGTTTTTGATGAAAAAGTTAAAAAATTTGTCAAAATTCGTCAAGATTATGCCTTTTTTTAAACATTCATAGATTCTAAACTACGAGGTGAACTTTTTTAAAATTATATATTCTGGAAGTTGATGAGTTGTAGATATGGAATCATGCATTAATATGGCTAATCGGACATTATAACGTCATCGTATGGCCACGCGAATATAAAATATAGGATTTTTATATCTTTCGTCATAGCGCATCACATTTAATAGAGCGCATCTCCACTTATCCGTTTTTTATTTTCACCCCGATTTTGATATTGTCTAGGTGAATGAACTATCTTTCGCATGAGTTAAAAATATTTTAATTTTTATGACGTCATCATGTCGAAAATTGTAAATAACGTGGGTCACTTATTTTCATCTTTACAGTAAATTTCAATCTGTTATAGCTCATCAGAATAAAAAGTGATAATCATGATTAAAACGTTTTCTGGAAGCTATGGGATTGTAGATACGAATTCATGTAAACATTTTGCCAATCGGATGTTGTAACGTCATCATATGGCCAGTTGAATAAAAAAAGTTGTATTTTCATATTTTGCGTAATAGTTCATCACATTTAAAAGGGTGCGCATCTATATTTTACGTATTCAAATTTCTTCTACACGTTAATATGTTGTTCCTAAGATAATTTCCTTCTGAAATTGCTATCTAAGTGTTTCATTTTGATACCGTCGCCATGTTAAAAATTGGAATAAATGGCGGGTCCCGTAATTTCACCTTTTCTACACTGTATGTAATATGTATGCAGATTATACTGTAGTGTTTGCATGTATACTATATGACACAAAATTGACAGAATTCAGCACTAACAGCATATCATATTCTTCAGTTCTTGTCATAATGCCATAATCTTTATCTGTGTGCAATATTCCAACGTATGACGTGCACGTGGCGTTTGTCGAGCGGATAACTAACTCGTCAAACTGACGAGTTTCATGTCTAGTACTTCTTTCCTTCTGTCATTTTTGTGCGTCGCGTTTCTCTAAAACGTGTAAACAGAACATATCATAACTTTGTCAACATATGGGCATTTACGTGAAGTTGTGCACCTCCTATTTTTGAATGACGTCAGAGTTGCGCAACGTGACTTACGCGCGATTTTATGAATTTCAATGATTGATCATAGACTAAAAACGAAACATAATTTTGTTTTGACACTTTGTGAAAATTTAAGTCACATCAAGCGCAAACTTTCTATGGATTAAAAATAGCATGTTTCACAAAAAGTTACGCGCGCACGCGCGTTTAAAATTTTAGAGTGCGAAAAATCAACTTCTAATCAACTTTCTATGCGTTTCATGTCATTTTGAGCATGTCAAAAATTCCCACGCGCGCGAAACTTTTTACGCACGCGGTACACACGTAGCGTTAAAAACATATTTTTTTCGCGTGATTTATGTTTTTTCAGCCTTTTATAGTAATGTTACCAACTTTTAAACAATTTCGACTTAAAATTACGTCATACGAGCACGTCGAATTAAATAATTTGCACGCGTTTCTGGTGAAAAAGTTCAAAAATTCGTCAAAATTATGCCTATTTTTAAACAGTCATAGATTCTAAACTACATGGAGAACTTTTTTTAAATTACATATTCTGGAAGTTGATGAGTTGTAGATATCGAATCATGCATTAATATGGCTAACCGGACATTGTGACGTCATCGTATGGCCACGCGAATATAAAATATAGGATTTTTGTCTCTTTCGTCATAGCTCATCACATTTAATAGAGCGCATCTCCACTTATTCGTTGTCCATTTTCACCCCGATTTTAATATATTCTAGGTCAATCAACTATCTTTCGCATGAGTTAAAAATATTTTAATTTTTTTGACGTCATCATGCCTAAAAATTTAAATTACGTATGGCATTAATTTCATCTTTACAGTAAATTTTAATCTGTTATAGCTCGTAAGAATAAAAGGTGATAATCACGATTAAAACGTTTTCTGGAAGCTATTGGATTGTAGATACAAAATCATGTGAAAATTTTGCCAATCGGATGTTGTGATGTCATCATATTGCCAGTTAAATAAAAAGAGTCGTATTTTCATATTTTGCGTCATAGTTCATTACATTTAAAAGAGCGCGCATTAATATTTTACGTATTAAAATTTCTTCTACAAGTTAATATGTTGTTGCTGAGATAATTTCCTTCCGAAATTGCTACCTTAGCGTTTCATTTTAAAACCGTCAACATGTTAAAAATTGCAATAAATAGTGGGTACCGTAATTTTACCTATTCTACACTGTATGTGATATGTATACATATTATACTATATATATACTATATGACACAAAATTGACAGAATTCAGCACTAACAACATATCATATTCTTCAGTTCAGGTCATAATGCCATGATCTTTTTCTGTGTGCAATATTCCAACGTATGATGTGCACGTGGCGTTTGTCGTGCGGATAACTAACTCGTCAAAGTGACGAGTTTCATGTCTAGTTAGTTATCCGCTTAGTTTAGTTATCCGCTTAGTAGCGGATAACTCCTTGTAATCGTCCTGTTTCATCAAATTTTTTTTTTTTTTCTGTATTATACTTCTTTCTTTCTGTCATTTTTGTGCGTCGCGTTTCTCTAAAACGTGTAAACAGAACATATCGTAACTTTGTCAACACATCGACATTTACGTGAACTTGTGCACCTCCTATTTTTGAATGACGTCAGAGTTGCGAAACGTGACGTACGCGCGATTTTATGAATTTCAATGATTGATCATAGACTAAAAACCAAACATAATTTTGTTTTGACACTTTGTGAAAATTTAAGTCATATCAAGCGCAAACTTTCTATGGATTAAAAATAGCATGTTTCACAAAAAGTTACGCGCGTACGTGCGTTTAAAATTTTAGGATGCGAAAAATCAACTTCTAATCAACTTTCTATGCGTTTCATGTCATTTTGAGCATGTCAAAAATTCCCACGCGCGCGAAAATTTTTACGCACGCGGTGCACACGTAGCGTTAAAAACATATTTTTTTCGCGTGATTTATGTTTTTTCAGCCTTTTCTAGTAATGTTACCAACTTTTAAACAATTTCGACTTAAAATTACGTCATACGAGCACGTCGAATTACATAATTTGCACGCGTTTTTGGTGAAAAAGTTCAAAAATTTGTCAAAATTATGCCTATTTTTAAACAGTCATAGATTCTAAACTACATGGAGAACTTTTTTTTAATTACATATTCTGGAAGTTGATGAGTTGTAGATATCGGATCATGCATTAATATGGGTAACCGGACATTGTGACGTCATCGTATGGCCACGCGAATATAAAATATAGGATTTTTGTCTCTTTCGTCATAGCTCATCACATTTAATAGAGCGCATCTCCACTTATTCGTTGTCTATTTTCACCCCGATTTTAATATATTCTAGGTCAATCAACTATCTTTTGCATGAATTAAAATTTTTTTAATTTTTTTAACGTCATCATGCCTAAAAATTTAAATTACGTTGGTCATTAATTTCATCTTTACAGTAAATTTTAATCTGTTATACCTCGTAAGAATAAAATGTGATAATCACGATTAAAACGTTTTCAGGAAGCTATTGTATTGTAGATACAAAATCATGTGTAAATTGTGCCAATTGAATGTCGTGACGTCATCATATGGCCAGTTAAATAAAAAAAGTCGTATTTTCATCTTTTGCATTATATTTCATTACATTTAAAAGAGCGCGCATCAATATTTCACGTATTCAAATTTCTTCTACACGTTAATATGTTGTTGCTGAGATAATTTCATTCTGAAATTTCTACTTTTGCATTTCATTTTGAAACCGTCAAGATGTTAAAAATTACAATAAAATACGGGTCCCGTAATTTCACCTATTTTACACTGTTTGTGATATGTATACAGATTGTACTCTGTATACTATATGACACAAAATAACAGAATTCAGAAATAACAACATATCATATTCTTCAGTTCAGGTCATAATGCCTTAATATTTTTCTGTGCGCAATATTGTAACGTATGACGTGCACGTGGCGTTTGTCGAGCGGATAACTAACTCGTCAAAGTGACGAGTTTCATGTCTAGTTAGTTATCCGCTTAGTAGCGGATAACTCCTTGTAATCGTCCTGTTTCATCATATTTTTTTTTTTTTTAGGCTATCGCTCTCTGTAGAGCGATAGCCTATATTTATTGTCACAAATTTCATTTTTTCTGCTCAATTTTTGTGCGCAGCAGATCTCAAAAACGGCGGTAGCAGTTATGTTGTAACTTGGCCAGCAGATGCACGTATATATGTAGTTGTGCAACACACTTTGGTTTAATGAAAATATTGTCGCGTAGCGTAACTACGCGCGATTTTCTGAAATTCTTAGATTGACTATAACTTGAAAACCAATAGCTATTTTTAAATACCACTTGAAACACGTATGCTTCATGTCAAGGGTCATCTTCCTGTATCATCAGCAAAATTTTGAACATTGGTCAAATCGCGCGTACGCGCGCTTTGAAAGTTAAAAATGCTCAAAATCAATTTCTAATCAACTTTCTACACGTTTCAGGACATTTTAAGCATTTCACATTTTTCAAAAAAATTTGCGTTGCGCGCGCGCTTTTGCGCACTTCGCTCGTACGCAGCATAGAAAGCCCGTTTTTGGGCTTGATTATTGTTTTTCATAGTTTTATGATATATTTCTTTCACATTTGATGAATTATGAATGCAAAATAATGACACACGTGCACGTCAAACTTTAAAAATCGTGCGCTTGAAAATTGGTAATTTTATGCAAATTTGTGTAAAAATATGCCTATTTTGAATCGATTATAGCTCGCCGGGATGTCTGGTGACCCCCAATTTTTTTAACTTAATATGTAAGCAGATATGTTGTAGATATGAATTCATTCAAAATTTTTACCTCTGGGCTGTTGTGACGTCATCGTATGGCCACACAAATGTAAAATATAGCGATTTTGTCTCTTTCGACACAGTTCGTCACATTCAATAGAGCGCATACCGCGTAAACGTTATCAATTTTCTTCCAATTTTCAATATTCTATTACTAAAACAATTCCTCTTTAGACTTATGAACTTTTTTTTTAATTTGAAAAGGTCATCATTTTCAAACAATTGAATAAACGTGAGTGGTGTAAAATAAAAAATAACCGTCAACTAAACCGTTTACAATGCTAATACCGTCAACTGTTGACACTTACTGAACGATTTTGATGCATTCCAGCTGTTCGTTACAATCGTTGTAGTGCAGCCTATAGACTAAGCATAATAAATAACATGCTCGTGTTACGATGCGTTGGGCGATAGCCTAACTCGTCAACGTGACGAGTTCAAATCTAGTTGGTTATCCGCACTTGGCGGATAACCCCTTGTTATTGTCAGGATCTTTTTTTTTCTATGTTCTTCTTTCTTTCCACGAATTTTGTTGGTCGCATATCTCAAATTCTGGCAAACAGAAGATTGTGTAACTTTTTCATAAGATTGACCTGTAGCTGTAGATGTGCAGGACGTCTCGTTTTTTGACTTTAGAGTCGCGCAGCGTAAGTTACGCGCAATTTTGTGAATTTTGCGTATTTAACATAGGTTGAAAACCAAAAAGCAATTTTAATTGAAACTTGGCAAAAGTGTAATTTATATCATGCGCTAACTTTCTATGGATTTAAAATGGCACTTTTCCAAAAAGTTACGCGCGCACGAGCGTTTAAAATTTCAAAATGCGAAAATTCAATTTCTAATCAACTTTCTACGCGTTTCATGTCATTTTGAGCATTTCAAAAATTCCCACGCGTGCGCAATTTTTTTACGCGCGCGTGCGCACGTAGCGCAAAAACATCTTTTTTTTGCTTGATTTTTGTTTTTTCAGCCTTTTCTAGTACATTTATCAATTTTAAATCAATTTCGACTTAAAATCACGTCATACGAGCACGTAGAATTAAACAATTTGCGCGCATTTTTGAAGAAAAATTTCAAAAATTTGTCAAAATTATGCCTTTTTTTAAACTGTCATAGATTCTAAACTACGTGGTGAACTTTTTTATAATTACATATTCTGGTAGTAGATGAGTTGCAGATATCGAATCATGCATCAAAATGGCTAACCGGACCTTATGACGTCATCGTATGGCCACTCGAATATAAAATATAGGATTTTTGTCTCTTTCTTCATAGCTCGTTACATTAAATAGAGCGCAACTCCACTTATCCGTATTCTATTTTCTCCCATTTTTTTTATATTGTCTAGGTCAATCAATTATCTTTCGCACGATTCACCATTTTAAAAATTGTGATGACGTCATCATGTTCAAAAGCGTTAATAACTTTGGTCACTTATTTTCACCTATTCTGCACTGTATGTAGTACGTATTCAGTACATAGTGTTATACCGTATACTTAGAGGCGACGCAAAATAGAGGGCGCACTAACATTTTTTTCAATGGCATAATCGTTTTTCTGCGCGCAATATTCTAACGTACGACGTGCGCGTGGCTTTTGCGATGCGGATAACCTAACTCGTCCGTAGTGACGAGTTCAAATCTAGTTCTGTATTATACTTCTTTCCTTCTGTCATTTTTGTGCGTCGCGTTTCTCTAAAACGTGTAAACAGAACATATCGTAACTTTGTCAACATATCGACATTTACGTGAACTTGTGCACCTCCTATTTTTGAATGACGTCACAGTTGCGCAACGTGAATTACGCGCGATTTTATGAATTTCAATGATTGATCATAAATTAAAAACCAAACATAATTTTGTTTTGACACTTTGTGAAAATTTAAGTCACATCAAGCGCAAACTTTCTATGGATTAAAAATAGCATCATTCACAAAAAGTTACGCGCGCACGCGCGTTTAAAATTTTAGAGTGCGAAAAAGCAACGTCTAATCAACTTTCTATGCGTTTCATGTCATTTTGAGCATGTCAAAAATTCCCACGCGCGCGAAACTTTTTACGCACGCGGTGCACACGTAGCGTTAAAAACATATTTTTTTCGCGTGATTTATGTTTTTTCAGCTTTTTATAGTAATGTTACCAACTTTTAAACAATTTCGACTTAAAATTACGTCATACGAGCACGTCGAATTAAATAATTTGCACGCGTTTCTGGTGAAAAAGTTCAAAAATTCGTCAAAATTATGCCTATTTTTAAACAGTCATAGATTCTAAACTACGTGGAGAACTTTTTTTTAATTACATATTCTGGAAGTTGATGAGTTGTAGATATCGAATCATGCATTAATATGGCTAACCGGACATTGTGACATCATCGTATAGCCACGCGAATATAAAATATAGAATTTTTGTCTCTTTCGTCATAGCTCATCACATTTAATAGAGCGCATCTCCACTTATTCGTTGTTCATTTTCACCCCGATTTTAATATATTCTAGGTCTATCAACTATGTTTTGCATGAATTAAAAATTTTTTAATTTTTTTAACGTCATCATGCCTAAAAATTTAAATTACATTGGTCATTAATTTCATCTTTACAGTAAATTTTAATCTGTTATACCTCGTAAGAATAAAATGTGATAATCACGATTAAAACGTTTTCAGGAAGCTATTGTATTGTAGATACAAAATCATGTAAAAATTGTCCCATTCGAATGTTGTGACGTCATCATATGGCCAGTTAAATACAAAAAGTCGTATTTTCATCTTTTGCGTTATATTTCATTGCATTTAAAAGAGCGCGCATCAATATTTCACGTATTCAAATTTCTTCTACACGTTAATATGTTGTTGCTGAGATAATTTCATTCTGAAATTTCTACTTTTGCATTTCATTTTGAAACCGTCAAGATGTTAAAAATTACAATAAAATACGGGTCCCGTAATTTCACCTATTTTGCACTGTTTGTGATATGTATACAGATTGTACTGTGTATACTATGTATATGACACAAAATAACAGAATTCAGAAATAACAACATATCATATTCTTCAGTTCAGGTCATAATGCCTTAATATTTTTCTGTGTGCAATATTCTAACGTATGACGTGCACGTGGCGTTTGTCGAGCGGATAACTAACTCGTCAAAGTGACGAGTTTCATGTCTAGTTAGTTATCCGCATTCAGCGGATAACTCCTTGTAATCGTCCTGTTACTTTTTTTTAGTTATCCGCTTAGTAGCGGATAACTCCTTGTAATCGTCCTGGATCTTTTTTTTTTTCTTTATATTATTCTTCTTTCTTTCTCCTCCATTTTTGTGTCTCGCGTATCTCAAAAACTTGTAAACATAACATTTCATAACTTTGTCAACATATGGGCATTTACGTGAAGTTGTGCACCTCCTATTTTGAATGACGTCAGAGTTGCGCAATGTGACTTACGTGCGATTTTATGATTTTTTATGATTGATCATAGGCTAAAAACCAAGCATAATTTTATTTTGACACTTTCTGAAAATTTAAGTCATATCAAGGGCAAACTTTTTGTGGATTAAAAATGCCATGTTTTACAAGACATTACTCGCGCACGCGCATTTCTCCTCTATTTTTGTGTCTCGCTTATATCAAAAATGTGTAAACATAACATTTCATAACTTTGTCAACATATGGGCATTCACGTTAAGTTGTGCACCTACTATTGTGAATGACGTCAGAAATGCGTAACGTGACTTACGCGTGATTTTATGAATTTCCCGTATTCAACATAGATTGAAAACCATATAACTATGTAAGTTGAAACTTAGCAAAAGTTTAATTTACATCTTGCGCTAACTTTTTGTGCACTAAAAATGGCATTTTTTAAACGAAGTTACGCGCGCACGCGCATTTAAAATTTAAAATGCGCAAAATTAATTTCTAATCAACTTTCTACGCTGATCATGACATTTTGACCATGTCAAAAATTCCCACGCGCGCGAACAATTTTACGCGCGTGGTCCGCACGTAGCGCTAAAAACATCTGTTTTTGCGTGAATTATGTCTTTCCAGCCTTTTATAGTAATTTTATCAAATTTTAAAACAATTTAGACTTAAAATTACGTCATACGAGCACGTCGAATTATACAATTTGTGCGTGTTTTTAAAGAAAAAATTCAAAAATTCGTCAAAATTATGCCTTTTTTTAAACAATCATAGATTCTAAACTACGTGGAGAACTTTTTTTTACTTACATATTCTGGAAGGTGATGAGTTGTAGATATCGGATCATTAATAAATATGGCTAACCGGACATTGTGACGTCATCGTATGGCCACGCGAATATAAAATATAGGATTTTTGTCTCTTTCGTCATAGCTCATCACATTTAATAGAGCGCATCTCCACTTATTCGTTGTCCATTTTCACCCCGATTTTAATATATTCTAGGTCAATCAACTATCTTTTGCATGAATTAAAATTTTTTTAATTTTTTTAACGTCATCATGCCTAAAAATTTAAATTACGTTGGTCATTAATTTCATCTTTACAGTAAATTTTAATCTGTTATAGCTCGTAAGAATAAAATGTGATAATCACGATTAAAACGTTTTCAGGAAGCTATTGTATTGTAGATACAAAATCATGTGAAAATTGTGCCAATTGAATGTTGTGACGTCATCATATGGCCAGTTAAATAAAAAAAGTCGTATTTTCATCTTTTGCGTTATATTTCATTACATTTAAAAGAGCGCGCATTAATATTTCACGTATTCAAATTTCTTCTACACGTTAATATGTTGTTGCTGAGATAATTTTATTCTGAAATTTCTACTTTTGCATTTCATTTTGAAACCGTCAAGATGTTAAAAATTACAATAAAATACGGGTCCCGTAATTTCACCTATTTTACACTGTTTGTGATATGTATACAGATTGTACTGTGTATACTATATGACACAAAATAACAGAATTCATAAATAACAACATATCATATTCTTCAGTTCAGGTCATAATGCCTTAATATTTTTCTGTGTGCAATATTCTAACGTATGACGTGCACGTGGCGTTTGTCGAGCGGATAACTAACTCGTCAAAGTGACGAGTTTCATGTCTAGTTCTTCTTCTTTCTTTCTCCCTCATTTTTGTGGCTCACGTATCTCAAAAACTTGAAAACATAACATTTCATAACTTTGTCTGCATATGGACATTTACGTGAAGTTGTGCACCTCCTATTTTTGAATGACGTCAGAGTTGCGCAACGTGACTTACGCGCGATTTTATGATTTTTTATGATTGATCATAGACTAAAAACCAAGCATAATTTTATTTTGACAATTAGTGAAAATTTAAGTCATATCAAGGGCAAACTTTTTGTGGATTAAAAATGGCATGTTTTACAAGAAGTTACGCGCGCACACGCATTTAAAATTTCAAAATGCGCAAAATTAATTTCTAATCAACTTTCTACGCTGATCATGACATTTTGAGCATGTCAAAAATTCCCAAGCGCGCGAAAAATTTTACACGCGCGGTGCGCACGTAGCGCTAAAGACGTTTTTTTTGCATGAATTATGTTTTTCCAGCCTTTTATAGTAATTTTACCAATTTTTTAACAATTTCGACTTAAAATTACGTCATACGAGCACGTCGAATTGTACAATTTGCGCGCATTTTTAATGAAAAAGTTAAAAAATTCTTCAAAATAATGCCTTTTTTTAAAAAGTCATAGATTCTAAACAACGAGGTGAACTTTTTTTTAATTACATATTCTGGAAGTTGATGAGTTGTAGAAATCGGATCATGAATCAATATGGCTAACCGGACATTGTGTGACGTCACGTCATCGTATGGCCACACGAATGTAAAATATAGGATTTTTGTCTCTTTCGTTATTGCTCATCATATTCAATGGAGCGCATCACGCCTATCTGTATTCCTTTTTCTCTGAGATTTTAATATTGTCTAGGTCAATCAACTATCTTACGCATGAGTTAAAAATATTTTAATTTTTATGACGTCACCATGCCTAAAAATTTTAATTAACAGCGTCATTAATTTCATCTTTACAGTAAATTTTAATCTGTTATAGCTCGTAAGAATAAAATGTGATAATCACGATTAAAACGTTTTCAGGAAGCTATGGGATTGTAGATACGAAATCATGTAAACTTTTTGCCAATCAGATGTTGTGACGTCATCATATGGCCAGTTAAATAAACAAAGTCATATTTTCATCTTTTGCGTCATAGTTCATTACATTTAAAAAAGCGCGCATTAATATTTCACGTATTCAAATTTCTTCTAAACGTTAATATGTTGTTGCTGAGATACTTTTCTTCCGAAATTACTACTGTACCTTCGCGTTTCCTTTTGAAAATTAAAATAAAATACGGGTCCCGTAATTTCACCTATTTTACACTGTTTGTGACATGCATACAGATTATACTGTGTATACTATATGACAGAAAATATACAGCATTCAGTACTAACAACACATCATATTCTTCAGTTCAGGTCATAATGACATAATCTTTTTCGGTGTGCAATATTCCAACGTATGACGTGCACGTGGCGTTTGTCGTGCGGATAACTAACTCGTCAAAGTGACGAGTTTCATGTCTAGTATTATTCTTCTTTCTTTCTCCTCCATTTTTGTGTCTCGCGTATCTCAAAAACTTGTACACATAACATTTCATAACTTTGTCATCATACGGACATTTACGTGAAGTTGTGCACCTCCTATTTTTTAATGACGTCAGAGTTGCGCAACGTGACTTACGCGCGATTTTTTGAATTTCATTGATTGATCATAGGATAAAAAATAAAAGTCATTTTGTATTGACACTTGGTGAATATTTAAGTCATATCAAGGGCAAACTTTCTATGGATTAAAAATGGCATGTTTTACAAGAAGTTTACGTGCACACGCGCATTTCTCCTCCATTTTTGTGTCTCGCGTATCTCAAAAACGTGTAAATATAACATTTCATAACTTTGTCAACATATGGGCATTCACGTGAAGTTGTGCACCTCCTATTGTGAATGACCTCAGAAATGCGCAACGTGACTTACGCGAGATTTTATGAATTTCGCGTATTTAACATAGATTGAAAACCATATAACAATTTAAATTGAAACTTAGCAAAAGTTTAATTTATATCTTGCGCTAACTTTTTGTGCACTAAAAATGGCATGTTTTACACGAAGTTACGCGCGCACGCGCATTTAAAATTTAAAATGCGCAAAATTAATTTCTAATCAACTTTCTACGCTGATCATGACATTTTGAGCATGTCAAAAATTCCCACGCGCGCTAACAATCTTGCGCGCGTGGTCCGCACGTAGCGCTAAAAACATCTTTTTTGCATGAATTATGTTTTTTCAGCCTTTTATAGTAATTTTATCAACTTTTAAAACAATTTAGACTTAAACTTACGTCATACGAGCACGTCGAATTGTACAATTTGTGCGTGTTTTTAATGAAAAAATTCAAAAATTCGTCAAAATTATGCCTTTTTTTAAACAATCATAGATTCTAAACTACGAGGTAAACTTTTTTTTACTTACATATTCTGGAAGGTGATGAGTTGTAGATATCGGATCATTAATCAATATGGTTAACCGGACATTGTGACGTCATCGTATGGTCACACGAATGTAAAATATATGATTTTTGTCTCTTTCATTATTGCTCCTCACATTAAATGGAGCGCATCACCGTTATCTGTATTCCTTTTTCTCCGAGATTTTAATATTGTCTAGGTCAATCAACTATCTTATGCATGTGTTAAAAATATTTAATTTTTATGACATCATCATGCCTAAAAATTTAAATTAGGTGTTATACTGTGTACTTTAAAATGTATATACTATATGACACAAAATAGACAGAATTTAGCACTAACAACGTATCATATTCTTCAGTTCAGGTCATAATGCCATAATCTTTTCTGTGTGCAACATTCCAACGTATGACGTGCACGTGGCGTTTGTCGCGAGCGGATAACTAACTCGTCAAAGTGACGAGTTTCATGTCTAGTTAGTTATCCGCACTTGGCGGATAACTCCTTGTTATTGTATGGGATCAATATTTTTTTCTGTATTATTCTTCTTTCTTTCTCGCTATTTTTGTGTAGAGCGTTTCTCTAAAATGTGTAAACATAACATTTTATAACTTTGACAACATGTGGGCATTTACGTGAAGTTGTGCACCTCCTATTTTTGAATTACGTCAGAGTTGCGCAACGTGACTTACGCGCGATTTTATGATTTTTTATGATTGATCATAGATTAAAAACTAAAAGTGATTTTTAATTGACACTTTGTGAAAGTTTAATTTATATCATGCGCTAACTTTCTGTTTGAAAAAAATTGCGTGTTTTACACGAAGTTACGCGCGCACGCGCATTTAAAATTTCAAAATGCGCAAAAATAATTTCTAATCAACTTTCTACGCGTTTCATGTCATTTTAAGCATGTACAAAATTACCGCGCGCGCGAAAAATATTACGCGCACGGTGCGCATAGAGCATGAAAATCATGTTTTTTTCTCTTGAATTGTGATTTTCCAGCCTTTCCTAGTCATTTTCAAAAAGATTGACATCATTTCAAATTAAAATTACGTCATACGAACACGTTGATTTAGCCCATTTGCGCGCGTTTTAGTTGAAAAAGTTACAAAATGTTGTCAAAATTATGCCTATTTTGAATGTTTTATAGCTTCTCAGGATCAACGATTACCCCTAATTTTTTTAACTTAATATGTAAGCAGATATGTTGTAGATATGAATTCATGCAGAATTTTTACCTCACGGATGTTGTGACGTCATCATATGGCCACACGAATGTAAAATATAGGATTTTTTTGTCTTTCGTTATTGCTCATCACATTCAATGGAGCGCATCACGCTTATACGTATTTCTTTTTCTCCGAGATTTTAATATTGTCTAGGTCAATCAACTATCTTTCGCATGAGATAAAAATATTTTAATTTTTATGACGTCATCATGCCTAAAAATTTTAATTACGTGGGTCATTAATTTCATCTTTACAGTAAATTTTAATCTGTAATAGCCCGTCAAAATAAAATGTGATAATCACGATTAAAACATTTTCTGGAAGCTCTTGGATTGTAGATATGAAATCATGTGAACATTTTGCCAATCAGATGCTGTGACGTCATCATATTGCAAGTTAAATAAAAAAAGTCGTATTTTCATCTTTTGCATCATAGTTCATTATATTTAAAAGAGCGCGCATCAATATTAAACGTATTCAAATTTCTTCTACACGTTAATATGTTGTTGCTGAGATAATTTGCTTCCGAAATTGCTATCTTAGTGTTTCATCTTGATACCGTCGCCATGTTACAAATTTGAATAAATGGCGGGTCCCGTAATTTCACCTATTCTACACTGTATGTAACATGTATACAGATTATACTGTTTGCATGTATATACTATATGACACAAAATTGACAGAATTCAGCACTAACAACATATCATATTCTTCAGATCAGGTCATAATGCCATAATTTTTTCTGTGTGCAATATTCTAACGTATGACGTGCACGTGGCGTTTGTCGTGCGGATAACTAACTCGTCAAAGTGACGAGTTACATGTCTAGTTTTTCTTATTTCTTTCTCCCTCATTTTTGTGTCTCACGTATCTCAAAAACTTGTAAACATAACATTTCATTACTTTGTCAACATATGGACATTTACGTGAAGTTGTGCACCTCCTATTTTTGAATGACGTCAGAGTTGCGCAACGTGACTTACGTGCGATTTTATGATTTTTTATGATTGATCATAGACTAAAAACCAAGCATAAATTTGTTTTGACACTTTGTGAAAATTTAAGTCATATCAAGGGAAAACTTTTTGTGGATTAAAAATGGCATGTTTTACAAGACGTTACGCGCGCACGCGCATTTCTCCTCTATTTTTGTGTCTCGCGTATCTAAAAAACGTGTAAACATAACATTTCATAACTTTGTCAACATATGGGCATTCACGTGAAGTTGTGCACCTCCTATTGTGAATGACGTCAGAAATGCGCAACGTGACTTACGCACAATTTTATGAATTTCGCGTATTTAACATAGATTTAAAACCATATAACAATTTAAATTGAAACTTAGCAAAAGTTTAATTTATATCATGCGCTAACTTTCTGTGGATAAAAAATTGCGTGTTTTACACAAAGTTACGCGCGCACGCTAATTTAAAATTCAAAATGCGAAAAATCAATTTCTAATCAACTTTCTACGTGTTTCATGTCATTTTAAGCATGTAAAAAATTCCCACGCGCGCGCTTTTTTTTACGCGCGCGGTGCGAACGTAGCGTTGAAAACCATTTTTCTCTCGTGATTTATGTTTTCAAGCCTTTTATAGTAATTTTACCAACTTTGAAACAATTTCGACTTCAAATTACGTCATACGGGCACGTCGAATTGGATAATTTATGTGCGTTTTTGAGGAAAAAGTTCAAACATTTGTCAAAATTATACCTTTTTTTAAACAATCATAGATTCTAAACTACGAGGTGAACTTTGTTTAAATTACATATCCAGGAAGATGATAAGTTGTAGATAAGGAATCATGCATTGATATGGCAAACGGGACATTGTGACGTCATCGTATGGCCACGCGAATATAAAATATAGGATTTTTGTATCTTTCGTCATAGCGCATCTCATTTAATAGAGCACCTCTCCACTTATCCGTATTCCATTTTAACCCAGATTTTGAAATTTTCTAGGTCAATCAACTATCTTACGCAAGAGTAAACATTTTTTTATTTTTATGACGTCATAATGTCTAAAAATATAAATAACGTGGGTCACTTATATTTATCTTTACAGTGAATTTTAATCTGTTATAGCTCATCAGAATAAAATGTGATAATCACGATTAAAACGTTTTCTGGAAGCTATTGGATTGTAGATACGAATTCATGTAAACATTTTGCCAATCGGATGTTGGGACGTCATCATATGGCCAGTTGAATAAAAAAAGACGTATTTTCATATTTTGCGTAATAGTTCATCACATTTAAAAGGGTGCGCATCTATATTTTACGTATTCAAATTTCTTCTACACGTTAATATGTTGTTCCTGAGATAATTTCCTTCTGAAATTGCTATCTAAGTGTTTCATTTTGATACCGTCGCCATGTTAAAAATTGGAATAAATGGCGGGTCCCGTAATTTCACCTTTTCTACACTGTATGTAATATGTATACAGATTATACTGTTTGCATGTATATACTATATGACACAAAATTGACAGAATTCAGCACTAATAACAGCATATCATATTCTTCAGTTCAGGTCATAATGCCTTAATATTTTTCTGTGTACAATATTCTAACGTATGACGTGCGCGTGGCGTTTGTCGAGCGGATAACTAACTCGTCAAAGTGACGAGTTTCATGTCTAGTTCTTCTTTCCATCCTTCCTTTTTGTGGATCGCGTTTCTCTAAAATGTGTAAACAGAACATATCGTAACTTTGTCAACATATCGACATTTACGTGAACTTGTGCACCTCCTATTTTTGAATGACGTCAGAGTTGCGCAACGTGACTTGTGCGCGATTTTATGAATTTCAATGATTGATCATAGACTAAAAACGAAACATAATTTTGTTTTGACACTTTGTGAAAATTTAAGTCACATCAAGCGCAAACTTCCTATGGATTAAAAATAGCATGTTTCACAAAAAGTTACGCGCGCACGCGCGTTTAAAATTTTAGAGTGCGAAAAATCAACTTCTAATCAACTTTCTATGCGTTTCATGTCATTTTGAGCATGTCAAAAATTCCCAGGCGCGCGAAACTTTTTACGCACGCGGTGCACACTTAGAGTTAAAAACATATTTTTTTCGCGTGATTCATGTTTTTTCAGCCTTTTATAGTAATGTTACCAACCTTTAAACAATTTCGACTTAAAATTACGTCATACGAGCACGTCGAATTAAATAATTTGCACGCGTTTCTGGTGAAAAAGTTCAAAAATTCGTCAAAATTATGCCTATTTTTAAACAGTCATAGATTCTAAACTACATGGAGAACTTTTTTTTAATTACATATTCTGGAAGTTGATGAGTTGTAGATATCGAATCATGCATTAATATGGCTAACCGGACATTGTGACGTCATCGTATGGCCACGCGAATATAAAATATAGGATTTTTGTCTCTTTCGTCATAGCTCATCACATTTAATAGAGCGCATCTCCACTTATTCGTAGTCGATTTTCACCCCGATTTTAATATATTCTAGGTCAATCAACTATCTTTTGCATGAATTAAACATTTTTTAATTTTTTTATCGTCATCATGCCTAAAAATTTAAATTACGTTGGTCATTAATTTCATCTTTACAGTAAATTTTAATCTGTTATAGCTCGTAAGAATAAAATGTGATAATCAGGATTAAAACGTTTTCAGGAAGCTATTGTATTGTAGATACAAAATCATGTGAAAATTGTGCCAATCGAATGTTGTGACGTCATCATATGGCAAGTTAAATACAAAAAGTCGTATTTTCATCTTTTGCGTTATATTTCATTACATTTAAAAGAGCGCGCATCAATATTTCAAGTATTCAAATTTCTTCTACACGTTAATATGTTGTTGCTGAGATAATTTCATTCTGAAATTTCTACTTTTGCATTTCATTTTGAAACCGTCAAGATGTTAAAAATTACAATAAAATACGGGTCCCGTAATTTCACCTATTTTACACTGTTTGTGATATGTATACAGATTGTACTGTGTATACTATATGACACAAAATAACAGAATTCAGAAATAACAACATATCATATTCTTCAGTTCAGGTCATAATGCCTTAATATTTCTCTGTGTGCAATATTCTAACGTATGACGTGCGCGTGGCGTTTGTCGAGCGGATAACTAACTCGTCAAAGTGACGAGTTTCATGTCTAGTTCTTCTTTCCTTCCTTCCTTTTTGTGGATCGCGTTTCTCTAAAATGTGTAAACATAACATTTCATAACTTTGACAACATATGGGCATTTACGTGAAGTTGTGCACCTCCTATTTTTGAATGACGTCATAGTTGCGCAACGTGACTTACGCGCAATTTTATGAATTTCAATGATTGATCATAGATTAAAAACCAAAAGTCATTTAGTATTGACACTTTGACAAAATTTAAGTCATATCAGGGGCAAACTTTCTACGGATTAAAAATGGCATGTTTCACAAGAAGTTACGCGCGCACGCGCATTTAAAATTTCAAAATGCGCAAAATTAATTTCTATCCAACTTTTTACGCGTTTCATGTCATTTTGAGCATGTCAAAAATTCCCACGGGCGCGCAATTTTTTACGCACGCGGTGCGCACGTAGCGATAAAAACATATTTTTTTCTCTTGAATTATATTTTTCAAGCCTTTCCTAGTAATTTTGAAAACAATTTAGAACTTTTCCAGTTTAAATAACGCCATACGAACACGTTGAATTAGACAATTTGTGCGCGTTTTTTATGAAAAAGCTTAAAAAATCATCAAAATAATGTCTTTTTTTAAACAGTCATAGTTTCTAAAGTAAACCGTGAACCGTTTATTTTTATTACAAAATCTAGAAGTTGATGAGTTGCAGATATCGGATCATGCATCGATAAGGCTAAAAAAACATTGTGACGTAATCGTATGGCCACACGAATGTAAAATATAGGATTTTTGTCTGTTTCGTTATTGCTCATCACATTCAATGGAGCGCATCACGCTTATCTGTATTCCTTTTTCTCCTATATTTATATATTGTCTAGGTCAATCAACTTTCTTTAGCATGAGATAAAAATATTTAAATTTTTATAACGTCATCATGCCTAAAAATTTTAATTACGTGGGTCATTAATTTCATCTTTACAGTAAATTTTAATCTGTAATAGCTCGTAAGAATAAAATGTGATAATCACGATTAAAACGTTTTCTGGAAGCTATAGGATTGTAGATACGAATTCATGTAAACATTTTGCCAATCGGATGTTGTGACGTCATCATATTGCCAGTTGAATAAAAAAAGTCGTATTTTCATATTTTGCGTAATAGTTCATCACATTTAAATGTGCGCGCACCAACATTTTACGTATTCAAATTTCTTCTACACGTTAATATGTTGTTGCTAAGATAATTTTCTTCAGAAATTGCTATCGTTGTGTTGTTTTTTTTATGACGTCATCATGTTAAATATTTGAATTAAAGGCAGGTCCCATAATTCAGTTAATATGTCATATAATATACAGTACAGTAGTACAATGTACACCAGCATAGTCTCTGATGTGAGCAAATTGTTGTTTGCCGCCCTCTGTATCATGTAGAATTAATGTCTCCTTTTATACACAGTGTACTGTATAATTATAATACAAGGCGAAAATACAGGACCACCTCTTATTATAGTTTTTAACGTATGACGTGCACGTGGCATCTGTCGTGCGGATAACTAACTCGTCAAAGTGACGAGTTTCATGTCTAGTTAAGTTTGTCATTTTCAGGAGAAGTATAAAAAGTATCAAACATATCTTTGCTGCCATTTCTATACATATCCACATATAAATTAAATAATTCCTGATTACGTATATTATTTAAAGCTGGACAATTAAGGATGAAATGATGGATGTCTTCGTCCGAATTTGTACCGCACAATTTACATTTTTTATTATTATCAATATTCCAATTTGCAGTTCTATCATTCAAAGGTAGAGTATTTGAACGAGCTTTAAATTTTAATGCAGCACCTTCAAAATTAGTTTTATCAATTAAGTAATTTTCAAGTCCAGGTTTTGATTTTAATGTTTCATAGATGTGGAGACTTGATTTATTTTGTAATTCAATTCTCCATTCATCTATCATTATATAGTTAAGTTTTCTTAAGATTTCAGAAATTGGAAAGTAGACTTCTTTATAATTTGAGAGAGTGGTGAAAATATTTTTGGATTCACAATTACACTTCAAGAGAATATCGTTTATACAAGATAGAAACTTATACCTTAAGTCTTTAAATTCACAATTAAGTTGTAGCATTCCAATAAACATAATTTTTGGCCATCGATAATTTTCCATCTTTATAATTCTATGGAAGTATTTCATACGAAGAGCGTTATGAATCTCGTTAATTGGAGACCAACCAAGCTCTCCATATAAGGCGGCACAAGGTGTATTTCGAGGTGCTTTTAAGATATAACGTGCCATTTGGAGCTGGAGACGCTCTAGTTTATCTATATCTATTCTACTTAAAGAGCACCATACTGAACAACCATAGTTGATAGATGGGAGAACTATCGATCTCCACAGAGTATCCCCATAATATACTCTGTTAAAGTTATCAAAGCTACTGATAATTGATTTAACGTACGCTATTAATCTTTGACCTTTTTTTATAACATTCTCAATTTGTATATGGTCATTTAATTTACGAGAAATATGTACACCGAGATATTTATATGATTCAGTTTCAGATATAAAGCCATTACCTAATTTCCATTGTCTTACTTTATCAACACGTTTACCAGTTATCAGTATATTTGACTTTTCAAAATTAAAGCATAATTTATGGCGGCTTAGATAAAAGACGCCAAAAACCACAGTCAACTGACCGCATGTTAATGTACTGATAAGCAGTGCGTCTTCCCACGAGTTGTCAGTCAGGATTTTGTGTATTTCATATCATCTTACTTGAATATCATACTGTACTGTGACTCATTTGAAGCCATATCATATATCGTATATTTTATTCTTATCTTATATTTTCTTTCTTCTATCCCTTCTTTGTATTTTATTTTATTTTTTTTACTTGTTACCCAGCCCGATCGAACGCTTCTCAACCCGGTAAAATCCGCCAGGGGGGTATTCCCCCCCCCCTGCCCCCCCCCCCCCCCCCGCCTGTTACGCCACTGCACTGAAATCGTGATTTTTCAACGAATTCTAACTTCGCGTAGAATTAATCAATTTTTACGATTTGAAATTGCTGATATATCACTTTTTCTTTTTATTCATGGTTAAACAAATGATATTACTATTATTTTATAGAAAAACACATTTTCAAACATTCAGTCACTTCATTTGACCATGAGAGAGTAATTTGATCGGACACATTTCCCAGTGATTTATTGACACTTTGTAAGGTCGCGCGGCCTATTATTTTGATGTGTAATGCGATTAGACAAAACCTGGTTTCAGTACCCGTCTAGAAGCAGCCGCTCAGGTACGAGGAAGATCAAAAGTGTTTAATGCATTAAGATTAACAATTTAAGGTTAATGACACAATGTACAAAGCTTCTTAGAAGATAAGTCACGCGGTAGAAGTATCTAATATTTACTTCGATATTAGTTCTTCACTTTTAATTGAGGTAAGTACAGTACTGTAAATTAAAATCATTTATAGATTCAATTTATTTAAACTCAACCAGCAGTAATGTAAAATGTAAATTATTTTACATTTAAACATATTATACCAAGATGAAATGCTACAGTTGTTGACGTTAATGTTTCAACACATGATATTAATTTTATAACGCCGTGTATTGAATCGGTTAATTAAATTAAAATGTGTCTATGGTAGAAAACCGAATGTGTAGGAAAATAATTATTATTACTGTAAAAGTAACTGTATTTCATGAGTTACCAATAAATCAATTATAAGGACCCCTCTTTGAGACACGCTATTAAGGGGACATTTTTCTGTAAAATGAACTATGGTCAATAGGTTTGAAATGATAATGGCTGGGCCCCAATTCAGAGAGGAAACCTCTATTAAGGGGACATCTTTCTTATGCAGTCCGGAAAGGTTTTTTAGGAGTTCTACTGTAATGATTAGTATTACAGTGTTTTTATACTGTTGAGTCAATCCGGTTCATATTAAATAAGTACCACCTCAACAATACATAAATTGCAATAAAAGTCTCAACTTTGACGAAAATATGATAAGCTGGGATAAGATATTGAATATGTTCCCTTACTCACTAAGCAAGAGGGTAGATAGTTTTACCATGGAGTAATTACTCCATGGTTTTACTCAGAAAATCTATATCAAAATCATCATTATCACAGCTATTATTTTGAAATTACTTTAGTTATACTCAGTGACATGTTCTGGGTTGAGGTGACGGGAATAGAAGCATGGTCCGTAATTACCATTCAAAATACAATTAATATTATTATTTGTAATCCTATATTATTGCAACAAACAATTATTTAAATTAAATCAAATAAAATCGATTAAAGAATAAGAAATACTGCACAACTTTTTGAAAATAATGCATTACAAATAGAGTCACCAGTAAAAGCGGAAAAAAGGATTAAGTACGCTTGAGGTCATACAGCTTCCTGTATGGGGAAATGATAGATAACAAATGTTTGGCTGATTATATTTTCCGTATTATTTTAATTGATATTATGAATATTCTATATTCTAATTTGAATATATTTAATCAAAAGAATCATTACATACTTTTTTGCGAAAAAATCCACCAAGTACTTAAAAAGTTACTCTGTATCGCAGTATTTTTCTAAATTTAATTTTAGCTATTCCAATAATCACACTAACCCCCTGCTTATCTTTCTGTGTTTCCCAATAGTATTTCCTGTTTACAGAATAAAATATTCTGTTATACCATGGAAAAATAACAATACGGATAATTATTTATCCATGGCACAATTCAGTAAATAATAAAATTTAAAAAATTAATACCTAATATATAACAACAATAAAAATGATAAGAAATTAAAATTATTTCCACTGAATATCAATTTTATTTACCAACAGCAGCAACATCACAAATTACTAGAACTAATACAACTGTTTGAATAAGTAATACAACTTGACACATTAAAATTATGCAAGGAGTATTGCCCCCATAGACACACTGAAATTAACACATCATGTGATTGTAAATATCAGGATAAAAATACACAATAATTAAACATTTTTTTTACAATTCAACAAAATATTCCGTTAATAAATATATAATGACAGTTATACAGAAATTAATACTACTGTAGTAATTGATTTATAATCAACAACTTCTGCTTGGACTGTAGAAGTGGTGTCAACTCTCTTATAAAGACTTTGATTAGCAAGTTACCAACAGTAGCAACATCACAAATTACTAAAACTAATACAACTGTTTGAATAAGTAATACAACTTGATGTTACACATTAAAATTATGGGCATAATGACAATGTATGAGATGTTTTGCAAGCACAAATCTTTTGAATGCCTAATGAAAACAGTTTCCTCTCGTCATCAGTAATAGAGATATAATCCAATATTTCTTCAAACGACGTATTGATACTTCCTTTCGGGTAGAAACTTCTATTTTTACTGATCAGCCAATTCCACACAGGCTCACAAACTTCTTTCAGAACAGCATATTGACAGTTTAGATTTCGATTCACACAAGTTTTATACACAAGATCCAAAAATGGGTTTCTTTGAATTGTAACAGGTTTATGAAACAAACAAAAAAAATGCCAATTCTAAAAAGCTATCAACTGCACATGAATTTCTAAAATTGAGAAAATGAGTACGGTAAACATCACCATTTTGGAAACACAGGCCTGTTCAGTATGTCTGCAATTCAGTCATAACCTCACAACTTCTAATTCACTATAATAAAAGATAAAAAATCACAAACAATTATTTTATTTCACACCTGTTTGCAACTGGCTATTACAGTATATAATAATAATTACTAACTATAGTACTGTATATAACTTGTAATAATTAAAATATCAAGTACTTATAACTTTAATTCATTTCCTACATTGATTCAACCAAGAAAAACAGCGCTGCAGTACATATATGATAAATATTTAACATTCAAACATTATAACATTTTTTTTGCTGATTGCAGCCAAGACACTTTAAAACTGGTAACCTTTTGTTTTAATTTTAAATTTAACAAATGTACCAAATCTTTTTATCATTACTGTTGATTTTGTCTTCAAGTGAGATAGAATGCTGTTTAAATTGCATTGTTTAATGACTTTTTAAAATTTGGTAATCAGACATTAACCACTCAGAACAATCACTAATCAAACACAAAAGAATTAGATTTCTTTTGTGCAATACAAAAGAATTGTTGTGTTTGGTGCCAGTAAGAAAATTAAATAAATTACTTACTTAGTTAAAGACCCATTCCCTACAATTTTTGACGTTTTATAATGCATATATTACTTTAAAAACATTAAACCAGGTCATTCCTTGTCGTAATGTAACAAACAAAAAACATACAACAAAAATTAATTAAAATACTAGTACTACTAGTAACTTTAATTCATTTCCTACATTGATTCAACCAAGAAAAACAGCAGTACATAAATATTTAATATTGATTGATTGATTGAAATTTATATTTATACTGGGTAACCTCTTCAGTCAAAGACTGGTCTCCCAGACGGCCCAGTTGATGATCAGTGGCTGTGATGTACTAATACCCCCTACTTGTCTCGAAAGATGTACTAGGTTCTTTAAAGTGCACACGAGCTAGATGTGTACACTGGACCTACGGTTTATAGTCCTTATCCGAGAAGACTCGTTCTACCACCAGGAACATGGAGTGAGTGCGCCTCGAACCCTGCCGATGTTATGGCTACGTAATTACGGTTCCACTGTCTTAACCGCTCGGCCACTCACTCCAAATATTCAAACATTATAACAATTTTTTTTGCTGATTGCAGCCAAGACACTTTAAAACTGGTAACTTTTTGTTTTAATATTAAATTTAACAAATGCACCAAATATTTTTATTATTACTATACATTTAAATAATTACTTTGATTTTGTTTTCTTATTATAGCAGGCCGCTAATATTATTAGAATCAACTTATTTTTCACATTTTTAACCGTAAAGACAAAAATAGTTATCGCAATAGGACCATAAATAGTATTTGTTTTTACATTAAATGTCGTTTTTGCCCTTAAATTAGATCTAAAAAACGTAGGGCATGGGTGGGACTTTAAAAGGAACTGAAAATGGTTCAGAAGGCTCTATGCTGTAACTATTTCAATAAAATATATTTTGCTATAGTATCAAAGACAGCACCATACTAAAATAATAACACTAACATTTTTAAAGATTTCCAAACCATTTGAATTGATTTTCCTCACAGAACTGTATGCCGGAATGTATCCTATTACCATGCCTATTTTTAATATGGTTTATGTCAAAATGGATCATGCAAATCATAAAAAAGTGAACATCTATAAACATACAGTATCTAACTAAAAAATTGTAGGATTTGTTTATTTAAAAAAATTATAGGTAATTGATATAATTCTGTGACATAAAATTTGCATTTTCAATAATATAAAACAACTTTTATACAATTCAAAAATATGAAAATTTCCAATTTGGTGTAAAACAATTTATGATGTGTCAACTTATGTTGCAATAGGATTGCAATTTACTGTGGAATGTCTCTATATTCTAATAAAGTTTAGCTGATTGTACTGTACAGTGTAAGAGTAAGACAATGAATTATAATTCTTTTGTATTTACAAAAAAAATGGAATTCGTTATTTCTAAACAAATTAACATTTGGTACCTGCACATTTTAGCTGATTGTACTGTAAGACAATGAATTCTAATTCTTTTGTATTACAAATAAACTATATTATAAAAGAAATGGAATTCTTTATTTCTAAACCAATTAACCTGTTTGGTACCAGCAAATTTAAGCATGGGAAAAAATGTAATAATTGATCATTAACAGAATCAAGTGGGAAATATAAACTTTTATATGCAAAAAGCCCAATGGTTAGAAAAGCACATTGAAATGACAAATCAAAATCATTATGACGAATTATAGGTTTATGCATTGATTTAAATAAAGATAATTTTTAAAAGATATATTGATTGATTGATTTTCTCATAATCTTTAATTATTTTGATATATTATAGGATCTTGCTAACGGGAATACAATAGCCGGTATCACAATCCGATCAAAGATCCCTCAGGGAAAATTTTCATTTAAAAATTTTGTTTAGCAATATTGCTAATCAAACTGATTTTTAAGTCGAGAAACATAGTTTTGTATTGTATTTTTTGCTACACAATTTTCAAAATGTGTAGCAATAAGGTTGTTTTGTATAGCTTTTTGCTACGCTACACTGGCGAAAATGTTCCCTGATAATGTCATAAACCACATTGTTACATAAGTAATGAAGACATTACTTACATTTTATATAGATTTCATTATAAATTATGTGTATATTATAATCTATACACTAAAAAATAAATTGAACAAACAATACGGATAATAAAAAAAATCTTATTTCGTTTCCCAAGGTGAGACTCGATCTCGGTACCTTGTGTGCCATAGGCCCTGTTCAGACCCATGGCGTTAGACCGTTTTAGCGTACAACGTTACTATCAAGGTCACGTTACAAACCGCAGAGAAAAAAACGAGGTGTTCAGACCCATAGCGTACGATTATTGTTACAACGGAAGTACGTCATCCAGGTTGTTTCTAGTTGCATATTCATGTGCTCTTACCCACGTGTTTTCATCATTTCCACTGTATATAGGCCTAGATCTCAGCCCTACAATTATGACAACATTTGCCGTAAATAAAACATACCTCAGAATTTATTTAAGAAAAATATAGTAAAGCCAAATTTCTGTTTCAATTGTTTTTATTTTGTAGTAAAAAACATTTTCCCCAGGCTCTTGTGCTACGAAAATAAAGCAGGCCTCGTAATGATGAAGAAAAATATGATTGTGATTAGTCTATCCAGTCCAGTCAAAGATATATATTCCCACCCAGTCCAGTCGGTTGAAAATAACCCTTAACTTGCTAATAAAAGGGACACAGCTCCCCTTGTTTGTTTACTGATTTTTTTAGGAGTTAGGGGGTTTTCAGCATTAAACTTGTCCAGTCTAGTCTGCCTTGTATGAATGAGTGACTTGATGTCCCACGCTAGTTTTTAGCTTGAATGAAATGCCTGAATGGCTCTAGGCCTAGCTAGGCCTAAAAGCGGATGGGATCGTAGTCCCTATGTTGAAATACAAGGTGCATGTATTTATGTCATTTGTTAGAAAATATAATGGTAATCAGTTGATAATAGTTTGTAGCCTTTGTAACAGTTGTATTTGTAGTGTAGTTAGGCCTTATTTATTCTGGCCTTTTTGTTATTGAAATCCATCTCACACATTGACGATACAAGATGTCAGCCTAGGTCAAACCTTGTTTCGCGTCATAACAGGAAACGTTCTGATTGGATACAACGTTGACTTACAGTAGCGTCGTACGCTAAAACGGTACTATCAACCGTTTTCCACTACAACGCTACAACCGTTGTACGACGCGTTGTACGCTAATCCCCAACTGTTCAGACACACATTCTTTTAGCGTCGTACGCTAAAACGGTCTAACGCCATGGGTCTGAACAGGGCCATAGACACGAGCACAGACCAGTGACTAGACTAGGCTAGTTAGTAGAGGCTGCTAGAGTCTAGAGGCCAGTCGGTTATTAGGGTTATTCCATTATTAAAGTGGGGGTGTGTGGTTATAAATATTGTGTGCAGGTACGTCAATAGAAATGACATTGAGAGCCCTCTTCTGTCAGTTGACTGGTTCCCGGTCTACCGCCTTGTAATTGACTTAATCATGATCGAATTCCAACAACTAAAGAATATACTAAATGTTTACATAATTATATAACAATGTAGACCTATCTAACAATGTTTTTATTTTTTTGCAGATAAAGGAGGATCATCAATAAAATAAAATGATAAAAATTCCAGGCATTTAATAATATACAGTTTACTGATAAAATATAATGTAAAAATGAAATAAACCTGGTGTTCTGAAACATATTTTTTATTTTATTCTTTTATTCAATTAAAACCAACAGCGATAAATACCGCCACTAACAGGTTTGAAACATAAAACAATACAACATCAAAAACGGTTAACAATAAAATACAGATAAAATATATCTATTTATATTATTTAATTTTAAATATATATATTTTAATAACTTTTGCCGGCCTAGCGCCTATGTGTATCTAAATCTATCTAAATAACTAAGTTAGTACAGTATTAACAAATAAAGGGTTAGGGTTATGTATAATAAAATGATAGAAATGAGGCATTATCTAATAATGTTTTTATTAATTTTTTTTTCTAATTTTTATAGTTTTAAAATTCAAGTACCGTTTTTATAGCGTTATGTATCCTATAAATGCTAACCTAAAAACGTTATCTGAATGTTTCTTTTGACGTTATAGAAATGTAATAAAATAACAGTTATTAGTGAACCTAAACATTAACCAAACACTAACGTTAGAAAACCACTATGTGATTGCTGGACTGCCACAATGGAACAATATAGACCTAGGTATGTTAAACAAAGAAATCACGTCAAAGCAGGGTGGAGACGGAATTTTAAGACAAAGGCGTTCTTTACAAATGCAAATCTAGTGGTGGAATACAACATGATCAATGCTGACAGAAATTCACGTAAACTCTGCAGTAAAAAAAATGTAGAAACATTATTTGCGTATTAAATCACTATATATAATATCTTTTTTAACCTGTTTTGAACGTCTTTTTTATCTACTACTTTTTTTTAGATATGTTATAAGTGAATGTTTTAAGGTTTTTTATTCATGTATGTTTTTAATTTTATGGTACGATATCTAATTTTAATAAGATGTTTCTATTTTTATAGCAATTTTAACTAATTTTTAGTCATTTGTAATAAAATTCATTTCAGTCCTTGACTGTCGTTTTGTAATATATTTCTATATACCGAATAAATAAATAAAATAAATTTAAAAAAAATAATTTCGCCAGTGTGGCATAGCAAAAAGCTATACAAAACAACCTTATTGCTACACATTTTGAAAATTGTGTAGCAAAAAATACAATACAAAACTATGTTTCTCGACTCAAAAATCAGTTTGATTAGCAATTTTGCTAAAATTTTGAAATGAAATTTTTCACTGTACTACAGACTCTCACTTGTAATTTTAATGCTAGTCGATATATGATTTTTATACTGTACTTACCGGTACTGTTCATTACAGCTCATACATAGTTGCTATTCTCTTGAGGCTCAAGACGACCAAATAGACAGTTTGATATCCAAGTACAACTTGTAATTATGAATATAAAATTCCTGATTCCAGACGACGTCACACTTGTGTTTATTCAGTCCTTAAAAAACCTAGTATTCGATTTCCTTTACCAAAAGTATTATATATTGTACCGTTACTACTGTATTATTACAACACGTAATTGCTATTCTCTCTCTCTCTCTCTCTTTTATTTTTAGGCGTTTTTTAAAGATAAATCAGTCGTTAAAAACCTAGCTATTTCGATTTGAAGTAATCATAACCTATTGTACCGTTACGTTGATTTGTTAAACAGTACAGTACATAGCATTTCATTAAATTCAATCTTCAATTTGAATGAAAAAGCTAAACGGTAGTGTTTCAAATTTTGAGTTTAAAAAAAAAATGGTTGGGAAGAAATAAATATTAATAAAATATGTAATCAGGTTAAGAAACAAAAATCGCCGCACAAAGGTGTCTCATTGATGTTCCGATTACATTGTTCATCAGAGAAATGCGCCGCATGCGCACACACAAACAGGCCGCCGGCCGGCCACGCGCCGCAAAAATGCGTTAAGCTTACAATAAATATATTACATAATAAAGCATATAACAATATCACTCATGCCGACATGGAGCTATGTATACAAACTAAAATATGGCACATGTATATAAACCAAGTTCAGTTGTCTTCAAATCACTCATTTTTCGAAAGACTTTCAACTATATTATACAACTCCGATATTTTACTGCGTCTCGATTTGATTTACTGCGATTTAAACCAAGGACCATGCTGCCGAAGATAGATTTGATGACTACCTGGACTTTTTCCAACGAAGGGGTCTTTATCCAACTGCCAAGGATTGCTCGTACTGTAATGTACCAATGTACATGTCTACTCGTAACCGTAAGTGTTCTCATCATTAATTATTATAATTAAATATTTATAACCTGTACCATTATATGTATACTTATGTCCTTATTATAACCTGCATTTTATGTGCAATTATTTAGTAATTTTAAGTACCATTTATTCAGTCACTTATAGATAGACCCTTTTCTCATCTAATTTATACTTATGTCCTTATTATAACCTGCATTTTATGTGCAATTATTTAGTAATTTTAAGTACCATTTATTCAGTCACTTATAGATAGACCCTTTTCTCATCTAATTTATACTTATGTCCTTATTATAACCTGCATTTTATGTGCAATTATTTAGTAATTTTAAGTACCATTTATTCAGTCACTTATAGATAGACCCTTTTCTCATCTAATTAGGTGATCATTTAGAATAAAATGATCACCTATTGTTATTGTATGAAATCTTTATTATTAGGTGATCATTTAGAATAAAATGATCACCTATTGTTATTGTATGAAATCTTTATTATTTTTTTTTTTTGGTTATCCGCCTCAAGCGGATAACCTTTGTTATTGTAGTGTTACTTTTTTTTTTTATTATTCTTCTTTCTTTCTCCGATTTTGTGTACGCGTTTTCTCTTGAACGTGTTAACATAACATTTTGTAACTTGGTCAACATATAGACAATTAACTGAAGATGTACTGCGAAGCTTTTTGACAATGTCAGATCCGCGTAGCGTAAGTTACGCGCGATTTTCTGAAAATCTTAAATCGGTCATAACTTCGAAACCGATAAATATTTTTTAACGAAATTTTCAGCCACGTTTTCTTCACATCAATGGCTAACTTTTTCGCTCTTCAGCAAATTTTTGAACACTAGAAAGTCTGCGCGTAAACTGCGTTTGAAATTTTAAAATGCTCCTAATTTGTGCACGCTGTTTCTCTGTAACGCGTTAACATAACATTTTGTAACTTGTTCAACATATAGACATTTTACTGAAGTTGTCCAGCCAAGCTTTTTGACGATGTCAGAGCCGCGTAGCGTAAGTTACGCGTGATTTTCTGAAAATCTTAAATTGGTTATAACTTCGAAACAAATGAATATTTTTTAACGTCATTTTCAGCCACGTTTGCTTCACATCAATAGTTAACTTTTTTAACGCTATCGCAATTTGTAACATTAGAAAGTGCGCGCGTAAATGGCGTTTGGAATTTTAAAATGCTTCAAATCAATTTCTGATTAAATTAGAGCACGATTCAGGTCATTTTAAGCGTTTAAAAAATTGCCACTGGTGCGCACATTTTTACGCGCGCACGGCGCAGGGAACAGGTATGAGCATTTCTTTTACACGATTTGTGTTTTTAAATCTTCTGTTAACAATTTTACGTTATTTTATTCACTTTTCAACTTGAAATGGCGTTCTACGAGCACGTTAAACATGACAGGTTGCGCACGAAAACGTCAACAAATTGTGAAAATGTTCCAAAATATGTCTACTTTTAAAAATGACACAGTTCATCAGAATGCAAGGTTACCCCCATTTTTTATTTTAATTTCTTGCAGTGTATGAATCATAGGTCTGATTTATTATAGTGTTGAATGCTAAAACGTGTTTGATGGCTACATTATTTGCATATTAAATATAATTTTTGAAATATTTATCATCAAACAAACATAAACTTATTCAAAGAGCAAAACAATAAACATAACATTTATCTTTTTTCTTTACATGTTAATATATAAAACTTGAAAGTAGGTACTTTCATAAAATATCAGCGTTTAAAATTTTTGAAGATTTCATCATAGTAAAATTTATGATTTAAGTTTGATATGTAATAATCAACTTGCATCGAGGGGGTTCACGACATACCGAATGAACGAGGACTCTTTCTTCGGATTTTCGTCAGCAGGTGGTCATATGGCTCGATGTGTAATGCAACCGACTTTGGTATCAGAGGTACCGGGTTCGAGTCCCGTCACGGGAAAACAATTAATTAAAAGGGTTTAGTTGGTTATTACACTGAGAGGGCAGTTTTAATTTTGAATAGCCTACTTTTTTTGGAAAAGTCATAACTTGGAAGTACTTGAATACGCAAGATACGCTTTGTTGCTGGCGGATAACCAAACTCGTCCTCAAGTGACGAGTTTAAGTTCATGGGAACTTGCGTGCGCGTGACATTTACGCATCTCGTTCCCGCCTCCTTGATTTAAATTTGTAACCAGACCACAGCAATTCTAGCGGCGACGTACAACGCATTCAAACCGTAGGTGTCTTTGATAAATTTGTAGATTTATTCGTTGTGATTAATATTTATTAATTACACCTTATTGTTATACCCTATCATAGTAGCTCATTTAGTTGAAATATAGGCCAAGAAGCTCATATTTGTGTAGCATTGCAAGTCAAAAAGGTACAGCAGCCTGCCTTGCCAGACTCCCCGGCCCTCCCCCTTCCTCATCAGTCTAGCCTACCACACCCGCCCCCGCCGTGCGTATCCTACGTAGGCTAGGTCTTTGATACTAAGCTTTACTAGGCCTAGGCATATTATTATTATTTTGGTCTCTCCAGACACAATGTGAAAACTATTTTGTGCATATATTTATTAAAATGTTTATCACACCACCATACTCAATAATAATATAATAATAATTAATATAATTAATTATGAATATTGCTTTGTGTGCAAGGCTAGGCCTAATTCGGAAAATTGCGGTGAATGAGGATGAAGAAGGAACAGTCAAGCTAGGCTAGACTAATGGGTAAACTATAAATAACATGATCAGAACATTTATTATCAGAATATTTATGATAATAAAGGTACAAAGTATTTTGTAAGGTAAGTTACAGGCCTATAGGCTATTTAGAATTTGAAGGATTATTGTTTAAAAATGTAATTATAAACGGTAAACAAAAAACACATATATCATATAGGCCCTATTGCGCTTTCTTTTCGTTATAAACAGACATAATTATATTTTTGTAGGAGTCATTGCGAAAACAAAATTAAATGAAAAACACTTTTAAAATTGAAACGGGTTTATCCCAGGACAGTCATATCATCATCTTCATTAAATTTTTTAGAAAATGTTCGAAAATTACTTTAAAAAAAGTGTTATTTTACATTAAATTATTAATTATCAAATATTTGAATTGGAAATATTATCGATGATGTTATGGCTGTTTCGATCCTTACAGTTAGGGAGGTGGCTATTGATTGGATCTCCTGCATAAAACGAAACATGCATTGTCTATGCAGGAGTGCATATTGCACTCATCAGCTGGAAACCAATAGCTATATCCTCAACAAGGGGTGTCACGAAAGCTCAGACCACGAAAGCTCAGACCCCCTAAGACCTAAGATCACGAAAGCTAAGACCCAACACCTAAGATTACAAATATTTATCTTTCGCACCTGCCTTGTATTTTAACTCCCAACATTTATTCTGAATACATACCACACCTTAGAATTGGCACTTTCATGAAAAAGAATCACATAAAAAGTAACAAATACATTTTTAAATTGATGATTTTACAGACGTTTTTCTCGCACACAAAATGACTAGCCTACAGTACAGTAGGCCTACCCCATGGGCCATGTTCAATGTTTTTGTTTCTATGGAACGTCAAAAGAGCAAAAATTATATAGAGGGCTGAAAACTCTGTGGAGTCCATCTACAGTGTGGATGGAACAATGTAAAATTAAAATTGTAATGATAATAGTATAATCATGCAAGTACGAAGAAATAAATACTGGCAAATAAATTTTAATTTAAAAATCATGATAAGTTTTTTTGTTTCGTTTTCTTTCTGTTTTTATACTTGTACTATTATTGTTGCTCTTTTGGCGCTCCATAGAAACAAAAACATTGAGCATTGGGAGCTCGAGGAGTTACATTGTCATACAGTATACAGTACAAAGAAACACATCTGTAAAATCATCAATTTAAAGGATTTATTTATTTGTTATTATGTGTTTCTCCTTCTGAAAGTACTTATAAGTCCTAATTTTAAAGTGTGGTGTTCAGGATAAAGTTAGTCAACAAATTTGGAGTCAAAATACAAGAAAGGCAGGTGCGTAAGAAAAACATCCTCTGAACCAACACAATGGAGTAAATATATACCAACAAACAACCCGTCAAGTTTGTTTGTTGTAAAGAAAAAATATTATTATTATTATATTTACTCAACGGGCGAAAATAATGTGAGTTTATCTATGTTTTGCGGTAGTATTAAATTATATTTATGGTAATAAATGAAACCTACTGTGTTTAAAATTATGTATGGATAAACAAGTATTGTTTTTAAGCTGTAGTATATCTTAGTATTTGTAATCTTAGGTGTTGGGTCTTAGCTTTCGTGATCTTAGGTCTTAGGGGGTCTGAGCTTTCGTGGTCTGAGGTTTCGTGACACCCCCTCAACAAGTTAATAAAACTCAACTTGGTCATAAAAACAATGGAAAGCTATTCAATAATATACAAAAAAGGTGTTATTTTAACTCGTTATTAAATCATAAACAACATATCGTAAAAGATGGATCAACACTGATAATAATGCCGGATGAGTATTGCAGAGGGTTTTTGAAATCTCATCTCTCATGTTTTGGTTATATTGTATTACTATGACATATTATCCTACATCGGCAGATCAGTTGTTCAATCATTTACGATATTAATAAATACAAATAATTAGTTAGAATAATTAATGAACATTGTTAGTAAAACAAAAAAACATGTTTAATACAACAGACCTACTCAAAATATTACAGACTTTATTCTGAAATAAAAGAAGGAAACAGTAAATATTACAAACACATCAAACGACCAAAATGTTGCCAATTACTACCGATAACAATCAACAACAACAGTGAATCAGTTAAATCTTTATTTTAGTTTCAGATTTAAGCACACAATTACCGTAATGAAATGTGTATATAATATAAAAATGCATTTTTAATTTTTATTGTTTTAACAGATTTCATTTAATTTCTAGACGTCTGTCCTTCTTGGAGTAAGAGTTTGGTAGAATCACAGTATTTCAGAACGGGAGTACCGACCAGGATGTTATATTTATAAGTCTAAATTTTGGCGGGATTAAATTTATTGAGCATACCGTTTTAAATTTACAGCTGAAATCCCGGATGGCACTTAAATCCCAATAAAAAACATCTCGATATTTTGGCGAAATTTTAATCGGGATAATGCGCAAAAACGAACGGGATTTTTAACCGGAATATCGATCGGGATTCTTGGCGGGATCCCGATCGATATCCCGGTCGGGATTCTTGGCGGGATCCCGATCGATATCCCGGTTAAAAATCCCGTTCGTTTTTGCGCATTATCCCGATTAAAATTTCGCCAAAAAAATCGAGATATTTTATTATTGGGATCCCGGTAAAAACCGGGAATACCGCCCGAAAATCCCGCGGGATGACCGGGATCCCGGCCGTGAATATCGCAAAAATCCCGATTAAAATGGTGGCAAAAATCGGGATATTTGTTACCGGGATCCCGGTAAAAACCGGGAATACCGCCCGAAAATCCCGCGGGATGACCGGGATCCCGGCCGTGAATATCGCAAAAATCCCGATTTAAAGGTCGTAAAAAATTGGGATATTTTTATCGGGATCCCGGTAAAATCCGGGAATACCGCCCGAAAATCCCGCGGGATGACCGGGATCCCGGCCGTGAATATCGCAAAAATCCCGAACACAATTTCGCTAATTTCCCGGTCGGAAATCCCGAAAATATCCCGATTTTTCCGGGATTCCCGACCGGAAATACCGCCCGAAAATCCCGCGGGATTTTACCGGATCCCGTCCCGACGATTTTTTTTATAGGGTAGTTTTACCATGATGTTAAAAGCTACGATTGAATCGCATGGTGAAAGTCTTTTTTAAAAACTGAGTCTGACACGTCAGCATTGTTAGTTTTACCGAGACCAAGGTAAGTTCTACCGAGCAGGCGGTGTTTGAAATAACCATTGGTGTTGGTTAATTTAACAATGTTCGAATTGGAATTGGTCAACTTACTGTAAAACAACATTAATATGTAAAATTTAGTTATAATATTAAAGAAAACTATTCTCCTCGAGTATATTGTGGACACTTTTTTTTTCATTACATTATTTTTATGATATTAATTTTATCTGCAGCTGTATGACCATCTACTACATGACATTTTGAACTTTTTTTTCATTACTCAAACAAAGGAAATATATTTTAATAATATTAAAAATTTACTCTCGCTTGACAGCAGTATTTTTCAAATTTTCAATTTAAATGATGAAGGTCAAACAGTTCGAAATTGTAACAAATAATGTTTTACTACAGTGAAATGTAGATTTAATTCTTTATAAATAATTGTTACCCTCCTTTAATAAATTTAAAATTAGCCAAAAGAAGAAAATGGCTTGAAATGTTAACAAAATGAGTGTTTCTACATATCATACTGTAAACATTTAATTTTTACGCTTCAATTAAATTTAGAGTGTACTTTAATTGAAATTTTTCCAAAAGAAAATTGACTAATGATGTACTGACATTCACACAATTTAGGAATAGGATGTACTGTATAGAGTTAATATATATTTGTCATCATTCTTTTATTAAACATTTAATTTTTACGCTTCGATGAAATTGAAAGTACATTATTTGAAATTTTTCCCAAAGAAAAATGACCAATTAGGTAATGACATTTCACACAATTTAAGATTCAATCTCGCTACAGTTTGGTATACAAAATGTGACATGTGTGTACCATTCTAGTGAATAATTAGTTAGGTTTTCCTCCTACCAAGTCAAGGACATTATGATTTAGTCATTTGTGATTGATCACTGATTGGCGTGCCCTACTTATACTTTAATTTTTTCATTTCTGTTGTTTTTCTCTCAAATTTATCACAATAGGCCATTAAATGATGCTATAAAAACAAAAAGAGAATGCTATTCCAATTAAACCTGTATTTGACCCCTTGTAAACTATTTTTATGTTGTTTAACAGGAAGTGATGATATGAAAGGTAAGCTTGCCATTGTCCGTTATGATCTATTTCGTCTTTATAATGACGCAAAATTAAGCTTTTACGTAAACCCAGAGGCCTATTTGATACATTAGTATTATTGTATACTGCACTACCGTATATTTAGTACCGTATTCTTTCACATGTGACCCACAACTCATATAAATTTTCCTACAGATGGTTTTTGTTCATTTTTACTATACCACAAAGTCTTAGACCCTATTTCTGCTTTCAAGAATATACCGTAATCTGTAGGCCTAGGTGGTACATTTATATACAGTATGTTTTTGTGGCAGCAAAATGGGTATTGGGCCTGTTTCTGCTGCATCCTCAAAATACGGTATAATATAAAAGATGGTATTTTTTTTTATTGGCAGCAGAAATGGGTACCCAAAATACGGTATATAGTTATAAATACCGTATTTTATCCACAAATTTGGTAGCGAAAATATGTTATATTTTTTGTGACCGCTGCTTCCGCTGCCAAAAATATACCGTATATATATATGGTAAATACGGTATATACTTGGCAGATGTATATACTTGGCAGATGTATATTTATCTTGATTGTAGATATTATACGGTATATATTCCATATATATATATATATATATTATAGTGTGTGCTATAAATCAGTGATGTCATACCATAGAGATTTTACTGTATATTACTGTAATCTATGGTCATTCCCATATGTTATTCTATTGAAATTGAAATCAATTTGAATTGAATGTGGTTTAGGAAGGTACTGTAGCTTTGCATTGGGTTGATCAAGAGTAGATTTGTATGTTTTAAAGGCTAAAAGTTAAATGAAATCATGTTTTTAAAAACATTTCTAACCAAAATATAGAATGTCAAATGATGTTAACATTCATCTTTAAAAACTAAACAAGCACGAATGTGCGATACTCGGGGTACAGTAAAAGAAGCTGTAATGACGTTATAAGACGGGATGTGACGTCACATACACATTAATAACCTTGCTACCAATAGTTTATACAGCTATGGTACCTTCTTCGAGACGTCATATGGCTGCATCCGGTTTGAAATTTACAAATCCGCTTTGAGGACATGTCCCTGTAGTATATTCATGCCAAATCCCAGCTCAATACTACAACGAATAAGGGAGGAGTAGTACTTTATAAATCGCACTTTTACTCAATAGTGTCGGATGAAGATGAGAGAGTCCTAGATTTTTTCATTTCATTTACTATGTTACATTGTTTGGTAATATTTTTATTAAACATGCTTAAAGATGGTGGCAGGGGTGGATCCTTCGAAAGCCCATTAATGCCATTTGAAGTATATGTTTTTCGAACGTAATCCGTTCTAACGAATTAGTAATTCGTTTGAACGGATTAATAATCTGTTCAAACGAATTAGTAATCCGTTCAAACGAATTGCAACATATACAACAAGTGCCATTTAAAGTATATGTTGTAATTCGTTTGAACGGATTACTAATCCGTTCAAACGAATTACTAATTTGTTTAAACGGATTACTAATTTGTTCAAACGAATTACTAATTCGTTCAAACGAATTACTAATTTGTTTAAACGGATTACTAATTCGTTTAAACGAATTAATAATTTGTTTAAACGGATTACTAATTCGTTCAAACGAATTAGTAATCCGTTTAAACAAATTAATAATTTGTTTAAACAAATTAATAATTTGTTTAAACGGATTACTAATCTGTTTGAACGAATTAGTAATTCGTTTGAACGAATTAGTAATCTGTTTAAACAAATTAGTAATTTGTTTAAACAAATTAATAATTTGTTTAAACGGATTACTAATTCGTTTAAACGAATTAGTAATTCGTTTAAACAGATTAGTAATCCGTTTAAACAAATTACTAATCCGTTTGGACGGATTCCTAATTCGTTTGAACAGATTATTAATCTGTTTAAACAAATTAGTAATTCGTTTGAACGGATTAGTAATCTGTTCAAACGAATTAGTAATCTGTTCAAACCAATTGCAACATATACAACAAGTGCCATTTAAAGAATATGTTACGAAAGCCCATTAATGCCATTTTAAGTATATGTTTTTCGAACGTAATCCGTTCTAACGAATTAGTAATTCGTTTGAACGGATTAATAATCTGTTCAAACGAATTAGTAATCCGTTCAAACGAATTGCAACATATACAACAAGTGCCATTTAAAGTATATGTTGTAATTCGTTTAAACGGATTACTAATCCGTTCAAACGAATTACTAATTTGTTTAAACGGATTACTAATTTGTTCAAACGAATTATTAATTCGTTCAAACGAATTACTAATTTGTTTAAACGAATTAATAATTTGTTTAAACGGATTACTAGTTCGTTCAAACGAATTAGTAATCCGTTTAAACAAATTATTAATTCGTTTAAACAAATTAATAATTTGTTTAAACAAATTAGTAATTCGTTTGAACGAATTAGTAATTCGTTTGAACAAATTAGTAATCCGTTTAAACAAATTAGTAATTCGTTTGAACGGATTAGTAATCCGTTTAAACGAATTACAACATATACTTTAAATGGCACTTGTTGTATATGTTTCAATTCGTTTGAACGGATTACTAATTCGTTTGAACAGATTATTAATCCGTTCCAACGAATTACTAATTCGTTAGAACGGATTACGTTCGAAAAACATACACTTAAAATGGCATTAATGGGCTTTCGTAGTACTATAAAACCTATACACAACAATACTATTTCTTAGATGCTTTCTTTCTGCCGACAAGATAGGTTTTCCTTTGTTGTTCAAATTTATGGATTATTGTTATCTTTGTTTGATAACAGTTTGGGTGTGTTTCTGTCAATAACTCAGAATATCAGTTTTATTTCAAGTTAAATTACATATTTAACAACGGACTGCATTTTTAAAAATGTATTCAATATGAGGTCTTGGAAGAAAAATGAGGACTGTCAATCAAAATAATCAATATTTTGCATTGCAGCTAAAAATTGTACGTTGATAACTGTACTGATAACACTCAATTAAGTGAGTGTTCTTAAGCAAATTTCACTTGACTGGAATTACATTTTGCACTCTGTTTCTGCTGCTGCCTAAAAAATTACTCCTACAGCCACTTGAATCAAATTTAATCATTGTATCGTTGTTTTCTTCAAAGACAGTAAGAAATGGTTATTCATAATAGTTCTGGGATGAAAACATTTCTTGTTTTCTTTAGACAAAAATGAATGATTATTTTATCTTATCGTCGTTCGTTATCGTCCTAGTATAAGGTTTTTTAAAGAAACGTGACCATTTATATGGATGACCAAGGTTTAAGATGACAATTATTTTCCAGTGTATTAATACAATAATCAAACATATAATTGGATAAGACAGTATCAGTTGAATTATTAATATCTTAAATTTACGGAGATGCAAAAAACACATTTTACCATGATTAAATAATGTTTCTTAGCCTATCCCAAACACTCTATGTTGCATAAGTCCCTGGATAATTCCCAGGGTAGTTATTCTGTTCTTTACAGATTCAACATTAGTTTACCTAATGGAATTGGTTTACCATTTTACAATTGGATTTTAGCATGTTTCCACTTTAATCATATTTGGTTGAAAAATATGGAAATTTAAATTTCTGACTTAATGATTACAGTACAGCCTGTGTTTGAGTGTGTGTTATCGTCAATTAGGGATGATTTCTATATATGGGTATTTTCGCTTATAAATATATTAAGAAGATGATTAAAAATGTAGGGAAGATGGTACACTGCATCATTGGATATGTTCAATTACCATTGCATTATGCGCACTGGACTTTATAACTAACTGAGTGGCCAGCAAGTTTGACCAGAATATGTCCAATGTAAAACCTTTCATTTCACTTGGTCAACTACCCAAGCTAACTCAGCTACACTTAGTACTGGAGTTAATAGAAAACTTTCGATTTGCAACGACCGAGGACCGATGACCAACCTAGGTCAGGTCAATTGATGTATCGTCGGTCGTCTGGACCTAGAAAACATATCAAAGTTGTGTCAAGGTGGAGATAGAGGAAACATTTCCCCAATATTTCCGCATGCGCACAAAATTAACTAACATGACATATTTTCACAGATCGAAAGCTCCTGATTGTTGCACCAGGGCCATGATTCAATTATTAGTAGCGTACAAACACGAGTCTATTGCTCACTATGTCGGTCGGTTGGTCAGTCAGTTGGTCGGTAAACACTAACTCAAATTTGAGCACGCGACTGCAGCCATGTATATGGCCTTGTTAAGTATATTACTTACTTTCAATTATACAAACTACAATAACTAATTGAAGAATTATGAATTTATAGTAGTTTGAATTTCATTACCCTACATTTGGGTTGAAGATTTCATCATAAAAATATATAGAAGAATACGTCGGTAATAGTCGGTAATAAATGCTAACAAATTTAAAATACCCAGTTTAAGACATCTGATCTTCTTTTCTCTTTTCTCCTGGGCCTCTAGCACCCCCTCTTCACAGCCAACAGATAAATCGTTTTAATAAATTTCTTGGAAAATTTAATTCTATTTAGTTGATTTATTTGATAGATGTTTCTTACAGTTAATATAATTTTCATATTAAATTACCGCGATATTTTTCACTATAAGCCTGATAAGCTGACTTTTATGAACATCAAAACTGTTAGTTATTACTTTTGTCAGCAGGTAGGGTTGTAGATTATTTGATATTCTATACTTAAAGTTATTTATTAATTTCATCACATTAAATACATGCTTAATAGCAAATAAATATGGCAATTACAGTGACCTATGATATGAGAAAATTCCTTGGTGTAACTAACATACAGTAGTTGAGTTTATGTATAGAGAATGTGAGAATTACAAAAAAGCACACACACACATCAAGTTTCTCAAATCTGGCGTGAGGCTCAAGCTTCTTGACTTCTTATGCCACACACCTAATATCTCACGCCATTTCACAATTATTGTCAATCTTTATATAATTAAACCAAAATTTTATTTTTTTTTCAAAGCGCTTTAAAACTTTAAAATATTTTGTTTATCATGCCTAGCAAAGCAACCTAAAAATCGAAGAAATCTTGTCCTAAAACATTCCAGAATGTTTACGCACTTTGAGGGGTTGGGGATAGGAGTGGAGTCATAGAGTGGGGTCATATTGCCAAATGTGCCAAATATGTTTGCTTCTTGAAAATCAATAGGCATGGTCTGTCTTTCTATATTTCTAAAAATAAACAATTACTTGAAATATTGTGGAGAATTTATTATCCAATGAAACATACAAAGCAAGTAATATAGGCTACTTGGCAAAATGCCATATAAGAAGACAATGTGAATGTTTATATGTACCTGGTATAAATCAATTTATAGTATCTTAGTATGTAATGCATAATTTTTATCAAACAAATTGTATAATATAAAAATCGGTTTTATTTTTATTTTTAGATAATATTTATTTAGATAATAATGAATGAATATATACAAAATAGAAAAAAGATAATAAAGTGAACATAGATAAAGCAGTAATTGGTAGTCATTATTATCATGGATCCCTTCTAGAAGTTAAAAACTTGTCTCGTAGGGACCCACAACAAAACACATTACTAAAAAAATAAAAATAACCTAGAATATATAATTATATAATTTAGGATAAAAAATTACAGTATAATAACATAACTAACATCTTCTTTATAAAAATTATTTAAATTATATTTCAATAGTTTCATGATAATTATAAATGAAATAACTACCGATATTGGTAAATGAAAAAAAAAATATGTATACATAAATTATAATTCCAGTATATATATAGTATATACTATATATACATTATATATAGTATAGATTAAAGATTGCAATAATAAACAACAACTAATATTTTGTGTAAGACATAAATAGTATATGAGTATAAATAATGATAATAAGCATATTAACTAAGCAGTATAATATTTAGATATATAATGATTCTTTAACTTTTTTCGGAAAGTAAATAATGATATTGACGTTTTGATATTTGGTGGGATATGATTCCACAAATTAGGACCTGATATAGTTATAAAAAATTTAGTTTTAGTAAGTCTAGCAAAAGGAATGTTTACATGAGAAGTTCTTAAATTGTAATTGTGAAATTTGGTACGTTTACAGAGCATATCAATCATAGAAATAGGAAGTTGGTTTTTAAAATAATTAAGCATAAAACTGGCAACTTGAACATTGTGGATATCCGTTAATTTTAATATACCAAGACGTTTAAAAAGGGGTTCAGATGAGGTTCTATATGGTGAAAAAGTAATAATTCTAGCTGCACGTTTTTGTAATTTAGTTAATCTAGCAATATTAGAAGAGTAATCTGCAGCCCAAATAATGTTACAATACTGGAAATAAGGAAGTACAAGTGTGTTATAAAGAGAAATTAAAATATTTAGAGGGAAGAAATGCTTAAGTCTGTTAATAATACTAATAGATCTTGATATTTTTTTCGAAACGTAATTTTGATGACTGGTCCATTTGAGGTTTTCATGAATATATACACCTAAAAAAAGTGTTTCAGTTTTGCGTTCAATTTGAATTCCGTCAAGAAGTATATTTAGGTCATCAACTTTTAGTTTACGTTGAGAATTGTGAAAAATTAAATAATTTGTTTTAAGAGTATTAATAAGTAATTTGTTTGAAATAAACCAGTCACAAAAGGCGAAGGATATTACTTGCAATTTGTTACTGACATTAGCCAGATCATTAACATAAATAAGGAAGAGCAATGGCCCAAGCACAGATCCCTGTGGCACTCCGCAAGTAATATCCATCGTCGACGATGTACAAGATCCTTATGCAACATATTGTTTTCTATCTTTCAAATAACTATTAAACCAATTCAATGAAATACCTCTAATTCCATAAGGCCCCGTTTATACAACACGCTATTACACGCATATTCAACACGCCTACAAGAAGTGTGTTGTATAACATCGAAGAGATTCCGTGTAATGAGATTTTAATTACAAAAAAGGCTACTTGGCTGAATCCTAAAATTTTGTGGATTCCCGGTTGCTGTTGGTGTGTTGGAAGTGTCCTCAGGTATTATTTTGACTATAGGCCTAGCCTGACGTTGCTGAATTAATTGTCTTTCCTTTTTTGGCAGATTCCATTAATACAAATTTGGCAAGATCTGGTATTTTAGCTGAAAAGTTACGGTTCTTTTATTTGTTTACCCTTTTACACGATTGATCGAAGTGGGTGCATCACATCACAATATGAAAATATCAATCCGTGCGTGGTGCATGTTGGGATTTATAGCGGGCCACTATTAGAATCGACTTAATTTTCAAATTTGTAACCTTTTAAAAAGGAAAAAAAATATTGCAATAGGTCCATATGGTAATTATTTTTACATAAAATGTAGTGGGTAACCTTAAATTAGGTAAAAAACATAGATTTAGTGTCTTTAAGTTCAGAAAATAATTTCGCAACTTGCGAAAAAAAAAAATCTGCAAATTCTCTAGGCGTATAGCGGTTTTTATTCTGCGCTTATGAGTTTCATAGTGACGGATCATCCAATGTTGATTTGATTTAGTAAAAGTCTTCGGGTGAAAATTTTAATAGATTAATGTTCTGCAGCATAATTGTCACAAAGTAGTATGTGTGTCTTCCTATTGCATTAAGTTATTTACTCTTAACTTTAACGATTTACAAAAACAAAATGCTGCATACATTTTCAACAAGCAAGTTTTTATTCAACCTTGAGCAGGTTTTTACTAGACTTTTATAAATCCAAAATTATCTAATTCCCTTCTTCTGCTTATTGTGATAACATTTATATAAACTGTTTATGTATTTATGTTTGTTCATCATTTTTTGTCTCACAAATACAAAAAATGTTAAGAACCATGCTAAATAAATATAAATTTAATTGAATTTGCTACACAGCATCAAAACAGAACATGATAGATTAATGAAGAAAAATTACTTATAAATGTATAATAGTCGAGAAGCTCTCACAAAGAAATACATGAAACAAATAACAAAACACATGGTATAATGAGAATAATATAATTATTTATCATAATGGTAATTTTAGTATACTTTATTTAATAACATTTAAAATAAAATGCATACACATTATGTTCCTATAAGAAAATACATTATACGATTTTTATATCTATTTAGAAATTGTGTTCAATTAAATCTTCAGTGTTCACAATAAGCTATAAATAATTCTCCATACGTACATGTTTCATGAAAAATAAATTCACCAAAAAATCATCAATATTCAATAATCATATAAATTAAGTTTTATTTTATTTTAATTAATTATTATGAAAATGGATCACTTTGTTGACTCCATCTGTTCTTTATCTGAAATTGTAAGAAATGAAAAAACAAAAAAAACCCATATTAAAGACTTCAATTTAATTTCAGCAATAGATTTCCAAAAACCATTTTAGCAAATTGATCTTAATAACTATTGTAAAATTAGGCCATTTCAATTAATTGAAATGCTAGTTCCATGTACGTCGTCACATGACAATTCTTTTGAAATGGCATTCTTACCATTATTCTAAAATTGTTTTGAATACAGATTTTAGGACAAAGTGAGGTACCAAACCCCACAGTAGGTGATAATATAATAAATACGTATCTATAAATATAAAAAGAAATAAATATAAAAAATGTCATTATGTTTTTGGGGTTCTTTACCAATTCCTTTGATAAAGTGTATTGTCTGATTGCTCTAGAAATTTAACATGGCTATAGTTGGCCTACATCAACATTTTCTTTTTTTTAAATGTTTTTAACACCATTTTAAATTCTGTTATGAGAATGCTGGAATAATAATTGATCATTTATCACAGTTCACTATGATTTCTATGAATTAACTCACTCTTCCTACAATGAGCAAGTGTAATATTTGCATAAAATTTCACCATGAAACAAATGTAATTTTATTGTAGTACTGTATATATTTATTATAGGCTGACACTATAGAATAACATTTCTAAGGATGCTCCCCTATCCATTAATGGTGTTTCCATGACACAGCACCCTCAAATGACAACAATTAGGCAAGTAGCCTAAGTTAAATTATAAAATAGTTTGTCCATCCTGTAATTGGCGAGTTTGTGCTCGCTGTTGGATGAGTATGAAATATTAAAAAAGTAAGATCTGAAAAGTTTGTATTATCAAGGTTAGCTGCACTTGTGCAATTAACCCAATTACATATTCCTTAATTTGTTAATATGTTGTGCGCTTCAGAAATCTGTAATTGAATACATTGTTCAGAATTATTGTGTGATGTTTTTCTTAGCCTCACAGTAACAATCTGTTTCTCTTTTACACACGGAGTCTTAATGTTCTGTTGCTAAATGACTTGTTCTATTGCTAGAATTTGACAAAAATATGGGTAAAAATATTTTATTATTAGCAAAATTTGACCTGCTTCAGAGAATTAATATTACACTAAAAAATGTGAATATTTACCACTAAAAACTACATTATTATTATTAGTGTCAAAAGAGTATTGTAATCAAAAAATTGAATAAATAATGAAGGCCTAGTTTTTTTATAGAAGGCTTGGTGTTTTGAATTATGTATTGATTGAGTGTTTTGCTTATTCATGTTTAGTTGTCTTATTCAGATTCTGAAAACCAGAAACTCTTCCAACACCAGAAAAAAAAACCAATTATTTTGGCTAGCCTTGGTGTTCTGAATAGTAAAAATTGACAATAGATCCATCTCGGACGGGACTGAAACTACCGTGTACTTCCAACTGTGAGGTCGCGTGTGGCAATTAACTTACGCCTCTGGCTATAAAAAATTAGAAAACCATCTGGACGAAAAATCCACCATAGTCCATGGGCCAGGTCCAGTTTTTTGCGAAAGCAGTATCAAATTGGTGGCAAATGCTACCATACATTTTTGGAAAGCTTAATATGTCTACTTTTCAGAAATCCATGATAGCAATGCCAATTGTACAGCTTAATAGTAATTTTTTAGGATTATATAACACCGCCTACGGAAAATATGCACCACAAAATTTTGGGGTAGGGGGTAACACTTTTGCTAATAACTCGGGATTTAATGAACAGATTTGCATTTTCTTGGTATCAATATGTAGTGTATAGACTGCTTAAGTGTAATATATTTTTCTAAGTAAATCCAACAATTATTGACGCCATTAGAGATCAGAAGGTCATTGAACTTTAGTAAAAAATGATTTTTTGTCTAATATTAACTTATAACTTTCAGTTTTTTACACAAAAAAATACAATAGATGTTATGCAAACTGATGTTTTCATGAACATATAGACCCAATAAAGAAGAAAATTGAAGTTAAAGATTAACAAAATATGAATATGCTGTGTATTATGAAGAAATTTGTTGTTTTAGTAATTTGTAATCGTTTACAATTATGGGGTAGGGGGTAACATTTTTGCGAATAACTTACAATTTAGTTAACAGATTTGCATTTTCTTGCTATCAGTATGTAGTGTATAGATTGCCTAATTGTAATATACTTTTTAAAAATGAATCCCGCATTTATTGACATCTTTAGAGGTCAAAAGGTCACTGACCTTTAATAAAAAATGCAATTTCTTCTAAATTAGCTTATAAATTTCAATTTTAAACACAAAAATACAGGAAATCTTATGCAAACTAATGTTTTCTTAAACCTATAGACACAATAAATAAGAAAATTGAATTTAACATTTTTTCTAAATTGAATATGCTGTGCATTATAACAAAACTTGTTCGTCATTAGTTATCTTTGACAATAATGGGGTAGGGGGTAACGTTTTTGCAAATAACTTAAGATTTAGTGAACAGATTTACATTTTCTTGTTATCAGTATGTAGTGTATGGATTTCTTTATTGTAATATGCTTTTAAAAAATGAATCGAACATCTATTGATGTCTTTTAGAGGTCAAAGGTCAATAACCTTTAATCAAAAATGCAATTTCTTCTAAATTAGCTTATAAATTTCAATTTTAAACACAAAAATACAAGATATCTTATGCAAACTAATGTTTTCTTAAACCTATAGACACAATAAATAAGAAAATTGAATTTAACAAACAAATATTCTGTGAATTTATGAGGACATTCTGTCTGTTAATAGTATTATTATTAACAATTATAGGGTAAGGGGTTACATTTTTCCTAATAACTTTGTATTTAGTGATCACATTTGCATATTTTTGGTATTAATATGTACTGCGTAGGTTGCCTAATTGTTATCATTGTGAAAAAATAAAACGTAACATATATTGACATCATTGTAGGTCAAATGGTCATTGAACATTTAAAGAAATGCAATTTCGTCCAAATTTAACATTAATAAAGTTTCAATATTTAACGCAAAAATACACCAAATCTAAATTTTTTTTAAAACCTATAAAAACAATGGACAAGAAATTGAAGTTAAAGATTAAAAACAAATAAACATGTGTAATAATATTAGGAATTGTGACCGTAATAGTAATTTGTAATTATTAAAAATTATGGGGTAAGGGGTAACATTTTTGGTAATAACTTTGAATTTAGTCTACATATTTTGCATTTCTAGGAACCAATAAGTAGTATATAAACTGTTTAATTGCTATATATTAAAAAATTATCAAAATGTTATTACCAATAGATTTATGTGGTTTTTAACATATTAAACCTATAGGAAAAAATTCACCGTTTAGTATTGTTATGGGGTACGAAATAACAAAATGCATGACTTTTTGGAAGCTATACATTATTTGATTTATTATTAATTAAAATAAATGAAATTTAAATATGAGGATATTAAATAAACATATCCAGCTTCTGTGTTGTAAATTGTTTTTTATAATTTACATTCTAAACATTCAATTGTCTATAGTAATCATAGAAATTGTTTAGATTACCAATTATATCTTTTATTTGTAACTGATAAGATATTCTAAGGTTATAATTGTTCATCTGGTTTGCAAATGCAAATGAGATAGTTTTTTCTAAACAAAACTGTTATGGTATTGTAATATTACAGGACAATTACATTTTACTTCATCTTGATTTAAAGAAAACAGTTAGTTTATTCAAACTCATTAATATGTCAATTTTTTAGATTTTCATATTAGCTGCAGTTCCACATCTTCCACATACGTTTGAAAGAACTGAGTATCTCTATTATATTCCTTTACTGGAATTTGACGATGTAATATAATAGAATTAATTTTTCGAGAAAGTGTGAATTGCTAAACTGCAGCTGATATGCAGATCTGAAACATTTACATATTGTTACGGAGTTCATTTTTGTAAACCAAGATACAGGAAAATGTCAGATGAACATTTATAGAAAAAGAATATCTTTTAAATACTGTACAAATTTAATTGGTAGGCCCTAGTGTCATTTTTAAAATTGCTATATAAGTCGATTAATTGATTTAAAGTACAATCTGTAAAATAATAACAATTTACATATACAGTATAGCCTAAAAACAGTAGCGAGCCGTAGGATGTATTTAAAAAATAACCAAATACCCTATCTAAAGTAGTGGAGCTGTAGCTTGGTGGTTAACATGCTTGCCTTCCAATCCCAAGTTCCGTGGTTCAATCCTGACCTAGTGCCAGGCTTGTAACTCACGACTCTTTCAACTCCACTCCTTAAGCCTTAAGTGAGACTTAGTTTATAATCACGATAAATTATAAAATAGTTTATCCACCCTGTAATTTCACGATGAAATATATGTTTTTATAAAACTCCTATCATATTAAAACAAAATCATTAATTTTTTTTTCAATAATTTATACCCTCCAACAAGTCATGCATAATGTGTGCATTGTGTACCCCACAACAACACTAAATACTAAAATTTTGTCTACAGGCTTTAAATAAAACTACACAACCACTATTATTTGAGATCAAAATGTTGCATAATTTTTGAATATAACAATTTTTGATTAAACAGTTTATACAGTACCCTACTTATTGTTACCAAGAAATGCAAAATATGTTCAATAAATTCAAAGTTATTAGCGAAAATGTTACCCCTTACCCCATAATTTTTAATAATTACAAATTACTAATACGGTCAAAATTCCTAATATTATTACACATGTTTATTTGTTTTTAATCTTTAACTTCAATTTCTTGTCCATTGTTTTTATAGGTTTTAACATGCCTACCCAAGGGGAGAGGCATTTTGTTTACACCATACATGTTCTAATCACATAATAGCAACTTAAAGTTGTTATTTATTTTGGTGCTATATTTACAGTTAATTTTTTCCTACTCATTCTCTAAGTTATAAAAAGGTCAACAAAAAATATTTTTTGCGCTTCTATGAAAATAAAACACTTCCTTATAATTTTTTGTATGATTAAATTGATTATGTTTTTGAATCTTTTTCCTGAACCAACTGCCCAGGCTTTAGACTTTTTTTTCACAGGAATTCTTCACTTTTGTAAACAACAGTCTCATGCATTGATAGCGTTCAAATAATTATGAATGTCTTATGAGTTGAATAAGGAAAATATTTTAATGAGTTGAAAGATTTAAATGTCAGCAGACTTTTGCCGCTGCAAAATAATGTTGCTGCAGCCTTGGATAGAATTCTACATGGCTGCAGGTTTGAATAGTCTTCTGGATGCATACTTGCACATAATTCCAAGCTTGTAGCTACATATCACAATAGGCTGCAGCCTTGCACAGAATTCAGGCTGACAGACCTTACTGCAGACACAGACTTGCATGTTTTCAGGCTACCTTGTTTTTTTACTTTGTTTTTAAATCTGTATTTTCTTCCTTTGTTTTTGTGTTTTTTTTTTAAATGTTTCCTGATACAATACCGGTAAGCATTGGTTAGCACACCCTTGTTCTTTTGTTGTTTCACAATGATTTCCAAATTTATATTTTTCAGCATCCAATCAACGCATAGAATTTCATTTTGAGTACATTGCACAAGGTTTTGCATCATGTTGTTAATATCACATGCACTTAAATCAATTTTAAGATTTTCGATGCTAAATTTTAAAAAAACAATAGAAATGTTGTAAATTGTACTTTCGTACAGTACGTGCATACAGTGAAATTCTCACACATACTTTTAGTTTTCTGATCAATTATTAGCAATGATCATTTGATTTTATTTGATTATTTATTTTTTAAATTAAAAAAAGAAGGATAAGATGTACAGTAGTCTCTGTTTCACACATTATTTTGAGAACGTAGTACATATATGTAGTATGCTTAGATAACATTTTAAAAATGAATTAATAAAAATCTATATAAATTATATATATAAATCTATATAAATTATACAAAACAATTATATACAAAGCCTGTGGTTATAAAAGGAAGTTGAAAAAATGGATGGACATATTATTATAAAAATGTAATTGTTCCTAAAATGAATGATTAGAATATACTTTATTTGCTATAATTTGATTTGAAAATTAGGGAATAAGTTCTTTTTTGAGAGATCCATACATGGCCCCGTTTCTGCTGCCAAAAATATACCGTATATATACGGTATATTTTATATACGGTATATTTTTTGGCAGCAGAAACGGGTCTCATAAAGAATATACCGTATATATAAATATTCCCATCGTTTGTGGCTATTATACGGTATATTCCAAAATATACCGTATAATGCTTAATGAATAGCATTTCATTTAATGTAGATTATGACATTTCTTTCACCTTCACTTTTGAATCCAGTACACCTATAACATAGGTGAACAAATTTTTTCTTTTACAGTGACATTGCCTAGCAAACCAAAAACTTTTGAACTTATTGAGGGTGATGTATTAGAGTTACGCTGCAACTTGGATATGACAGCATATACAATAACATGGTATTTTATTGAGACCATTTTAGAATCTAATGAATCGATTTTGGGAATTAATATGTCATCTTTTGATCAAAGTGGTAAATATTCTTGTCGAGTTTCTAATGACAGGCAAGAGGTCTTCATCACTTTTGGACGTAGGTATATTCCGATTACTCAATTTAGTTAAACCTTAAAACTAGAAATAAAATGTTACAATTAGTCAAAATAAATATGAACTTTTCTAAGAAAACAGAATGGGCTTTATTCTAGGACTGCAGCATCAGTCAACGATCTAGTGAACAGGTCCCAGAATATCCTATCAAATTTTGTTTGGGTGGAGTTGTGGCTTGGTGGTTATGATGCTTGGCTACCACTCCAAGGGTCCTGGGTTCAAGTCCCGTCACATGTCAGGATTTTTTCTAAGGACCAAATTCTCCACTTCCAAAGACTTGTAATAAGACTTTGTTATGTAGAGCAGCTTGTGTATATGTTTGTCTTGTGAAGGGTCCCTAATGACTGCAGCAATAGCTGGATGGATCACCCTCATTAAATATGGTTTAAAAAAAATATATATATACCGTACTGACGCGGGTATAAGCCCATACTCGGGTATAAGCCCACCCCCGACTTTTGACTAATTTTCATGAAAAATGAGGCACTCGGGTATAAGCCCACCCATTAATTCGAAGATCTACAGTGTGTGTCGTAATACATTATTTTGTATTTGGCGACGTCCATACACCGAATACACCTACCTTTGATCATAACCAAGCTAGGCTAATATACGCTAGGCCATATGAGGCCTAGCGGTCCTGTTTTGTTTACACTCCATCGCGGTCAAAGATCGCTTCACACACGACGCTACAAGTCGCCAAAACGGAAAACCACTATTTGGTATCGGCTGCCATTAACAAGCTTATTAAATTTCTTTGGTACATTTCTATTTAACGAATATTGTATACTTGCTTTTCTGCTTGATAAATTCTTGTTCAATTGATGTTTAAAATAAGATATTCTACGATAAATTACACGAACTATAAGCTTAATTTTCCGACACTCTACACCTCGTGTATTTAGAGGCAACGTCGTACACGTGAGGGCGCTCGCTCGCATGGTGGAATACACAGTGTACATGTGCTGTTTTTGACGATCTGCATTTTTGGATCCTCGGGTATAAGCCCACCCCCCAAACTTGACGTGATTTCATGTTCGAGGGGGGTGGGCTTATTCCCGCGTCAGTACGGTATATATAATGTTGTAATATCATTTTCTAACAAAATGTTTCTTTGTGTGTATTAAATTTGTTTATCAATTATAGTAAATTTAATATCCTTCAACAGGTAAACAGGGAGCGGTCAATAATCGTACATGTTTACAGCTACTAGCATCGGTGGCCTTATTCACATGAGTGACGTCTTGATTGTTTATCATACCTCACCATTGTATCTCGGTGTGGTCTAGCGCCACCACTTATTCTTGTGTCAGCTTTTTTGTGTACTTAATTGATTTCTCAATTACTACATGGTACAGTAAAGTTATCAATTACAATAAATTTAATATCCTTCAACAGGTAGACCGGTAGCGATCAAAAATCTTACATGCTTTGAGACGAATATTACACATTTCAGATGCACATGGCTACCTGGAGACTTGGATACAAACCTTCCAAATGAGTACCTTATTTACTATGGAAGGGCCTCAGTACCTTTATTGTAAGTTTATGGAGAGTTTGCTTACAGCATATAATCATGGATTTGCCTTGTCAAAGACAGAATGTAAAGCTTTGTCTACACTATCAAATTTGATGTGACAAAAAAATGAAGATATGCCACATTTGATAGTTTGAAAGTTCAATGGTTAGGGCATCTACATATCCTGGTTTGAAACTTTTTCTCATTCTCACAGATTTATTTATCATTTCAAATTAATTAATTTATTTATTACCAGGCAGTTTAGAATTAATATTCTGCAGTTCCTGTGGTATTTATATATACTGTATATATAAACTGTACACATATATACTGTTCATAAATATTGACTAAATGTATTATGATGTTTTTCTCTTTTTTTTTTTGTAGAAATTATAAAAAGACACATAATGAATATATAGATTTAGCTTATGACCATGGCAGAATGAAAGTACAGTTGCATGTCTCAAATGCTTTAGGAGACCACGACATTGCTTATTTTGCTTTCTATAGCAGTAAGTTCTATATACACACAATTTATAAGTTAGTATAAGTTATTAATTTTTTTCCTCAGTCTTTTAAAGGTCGCAAACTTGCCTACATTTTTTTTGTAAATAGAAATCCAACATGGGCCTATAATTGCAATAATGTGGAAAATAAGCCGACTCTAATAATTGAAATTGCATGCATCACACTTATATCATCACAACGATATATAGAGTTGATCATGAAGAAAAACATACAATTGTATAAAATTGGGTCTTTCTCGTTTTTAATTAATGGATTCTGCCAAAAAAGAAAAACAATTCAGCAACCAGACAACACAATGCTAGTCCAATAATCTATAGAGGTACGATACTTGTACATCTGAAATTGTGCAGCTTGCACAGCTGCTCAAGATTGTTGTTACCAGGTTAGGAGAGCTTACAATAGGCCTTGATAGAGAAGCCGGTGATCTGGTAGTGATCAGTCTTAACGTAACCTTAGGTTATTAAAATATAAAATATTATAATTATTAAAAATAATAATAAAATATTAAAAGAAATAATAAGGATGATAAACAAAAAAGATCTTCACAGCAGGAAATAAACCAGGGAACGCAACAGTGTAAGGCTGGATATATAACCATTACACCAAACTCACATTCAAAAGTTGTAGTACACTTTAATCTAATCACACTGAGCACTAGACATAAAACTTTTTAAAAAATGTCGGGGAAATCATGTAGGGGAATTATACTAATTGTATAGTGGCCTTCTAGTTTTATAAGAATTTCATGGGGAAAAAAAAGTCTTTCATAATTTTGTTTGTTTCCCCCTAGACCAACCCCCACCTACAGTACAATATAAACACAATTTTGAAAAACTGTTTTAGTAAGTAAAACAATTAATTTCAAAATCACTATTTCTGCACAAAATTGGAAATAACACTGTGCAGTGAATGGGCAATTATATAAAATCAATATAGCAGAAAAATCATACTAGATAAATGAATGAATTGCCATTTTCTTATTGTAATATATTATGTTGAAACCACTGCCACTAATTTCTTGTTTTTCTTTTAATAGTCATGATGTATCCTCCAAAGAATGTTGTGGGACGGATTGAAAATGACACGTTACTTAAAGTAAATTGGGATCCAACAAAATATAAAATAGAGCATGTTTACGTTGTTAGTTATAAGGAGGTGTATCCAAACATGAAACCTCCAGAGAAGAACGAGGTATGTTTTTAAAAATCCAATAACCTAAAAAAATGTACGTTATGTACATTTAATTCAATTCAATTACATCATTCGCCTAAAAGTGTGTATCTCTGAAACTACAGCACAATATAATACAGAACAAAATGCCATGACACATCATTCTGTAAGATTCAGTATTCTAATGGCAGATGGGTAAAAACTATTACGAAATCTATTTGTACGAGAGGCGATGGACTGGAAGCGAAGTGTATTAAATAAATTTAAATTAATTAAAATTTAAATAAATTATTTGTTGGGCGATAGTTCCCACTTTCATAGACACTATTGTTTCCTTTTTCTGCTCACACTAAACTTTGATATTTTTGTATTGTTTTTCAGATCCCTTGTGATAGATCACATGACGATTTGTCTGAGAAAATTCTTGACATACCTACAGGCTACAAGGAGTATGAGGTACAAGTTGCCGTCAGATATTCAAGAGAAGGCAACATTAATAAATGGTCGGACATTGTTGTTGTCATGAAAGAAGAAACAAGTAAAGTTGAATACATTTTTGCATTATATTAAAGTTTGACCATATAATCGCAAACCATTGCTTCTATCTTCAATTGAGCTACAGTTTATTTTTGCCGTAGGCCTCTAGTATTTGTTTGTATATTAAAACCAGGGATGCAATACTTTTTCATGTTTTGACAAAAAGCTAAGTCAAGATATATTAAGTTTCTTTTTTATTTACTTATTCATTCTGTTGATCAAGTGGATAATCAAGGATAAAACCACAGAAAAGTACAAAAAGCAACTGGTCCCTAGTTGATTAAGGTTTTTACTATTTCCATGAAATCATCAACAATTTTAAGTTCCTTTAATTTAGTTTGAACTAAACATTTTTCAACAGAACCACCGGAAGGTACAGTGGATGGTAACTGCAAAAGGAAAGATGGATATGATGTACTTACGTGCAATTGGGAGGTATGAAAATAAACACCACAAAATATATATTTGTAAAGATATTATCAGACGGAAAAAGTGAAAAAAGTAGAGCGGGTTAGGAATTGAGAGTAATAAACGGGTATATTCGCAGACATCGAGGACCATAGAGTACACTTCTGCGCACACCAAACATGAGTATATGAAAGTGAATTTATGTATTTACTTTTTACCTCAAAACTGCTGATATGATTCTTTTTTTTATAAAAAAATGAATAATGCTATCTATAGTTTTTACTTGGCAGATAATGAATGACCAAAATGAAAAATTATTGTAATAAAATTCTTTTGAATTGCAACAAATCCTGTATAAGTTACAAAAATACATAATTATTTCATCATGTTTGTAGTATCCAAACTTATGATGGTTATCTAAAGGCTATTAACAATAGCAGATAAATGAAATAATACACCAAACATCGATCGATCAATCAGTATAATAAGATTGGTTTTTTTTTTTAAGCTTTAGGAAACTGATTCATAAAACCATGGAGAATTCTCCATGATGAAACCCACTAAAAGCTACCTAACCAGAACAAATTATTGGGATCCTCCAATACTCCTCATACCACACTTTTATAGCATGGTTTTAAATATTTATAACATGCAATGGTGACATAATTTAACATTTCATTAAGATTTTGACAAATGCAAATGTCTTTAGAAATAAATCTTCATTTTCTTTAAAAAAAAAAGAATCATTCCTGTTGTTACAGTATAATTAAAAAGAAAACTAATTTGTTTCTTAGGAACTACCTCCAGAAAAACAAAATGGTCATCTTCTTAAATACAAAATAACAGTTTTTTCTGATGATAGAGAAGTGGATATAGCTACTACAAAATACAACACATCACTTCAAGTTGAATTTACAGGTAAATACTGTATGAACCGATACCTTTTACTCCTAAAGCTACTTGAAAAATGGCACTATTGTGTTGAGTAATGGAAAATTGTTGAGAAGTAAATTGAATGACATTGCCTTCCATTTCAAGTTAAAATAAGCTTAACAGTTACAATACACAATTACTTAAGTAAAACTAAGTTATAATATAAAAACAATTTAATTTAATGTTTGTCTTTAGTGTAAAGTAATGGAAAATTGTTGAGAAGTAAATTGAATGACATTGCCTTCCATTTCAAGTTAAAATAAGCTTAACAGTTACAATACACAATTACTTAAGTAAAACTAAGTTATAATATAAAAACAATTTAATTTAATGTTTGTCTTTAGTGTAAAGCCTAGATTAAGTAACTTTTTCAATTTTTCAGCGGGCACGGCTGCGCATGACCGGCCTTGGCTTTGCAAAACTTCACGTCCATGTGTCTCAGTAACCACCATTAACGATTGCGTAAAAATGTGAAAATATTCGCAGTCCGGTTCGATCATCGTTATCGTTATTTATTTTCAAATTTTATTTTAAAATTATAATGCAACTAGTCGTAACGTTTCGTCGACAGGAAAACAGGCTTTAGGCTATTGACGAAAAAAAATAATAATAAACAGTTCTGTATATTAAATATGGTCTATAAAACACACTATATTCAGATAATTATATGACAAAAATCGACTGGCCAAAACGCCTCAGATGCTGTCTCCGGGCGTCTAGAAAAAAAACATTTCAGGGGGAGCATGTCTCGGACGCCCCTAGATGATTAGTTTCCCATATCGGCCCCCTCTTTATCAAAATCCTAGATCCGCCCCTCCATTACAATTATACAATTATGATGACCGTATAAAATTAGAAAAAAATACGAAATGTACTTACATTTACACCGAATGTGGAGTGAACAGGTCGGTTGAGCAGAAATTTAAGCATTAAGCATATCACTACCTTATTTGGGAACATCACCCCTTGTTTTTTGTCAAACTAGTTTGATAGTGTAGACAGATCTTATTTTGGTGGGGTTTTTTTTTCGGAGATGATTTATGTGAAACAAACTAATTGATTATGTATACCATAAAACAATTTGATTCATACTGTAGGTTTGGCACTATATAATGACTACATTGTAAACATCACAGCACACAATTCAGTTGGTTATACCACGATTAGCTCCAGTTTTGTTGCTGGTCAATTAACTGCAAGTGGCATAGGTAAGACTGTTTTTAGAATTTCAGAACAGTATTCATTTGGGTCTGTATGAATCTAGAAGATTATTTTTTTTATTTAATTATTCACACTTCAAAAACAAATAGTACAAATTTAGTAAGCAGGTATCTGGTATTAATTAAAAGACACTTGTACATAAAAAATAAACTGAGCCTCAAACTGTTGGTTATGTGTACATAAATTTAAAATGTGTTATTTCCAGAAGGATTTATCTTATTATGATAAAATAGAACATTTTGCTTTTCTTCTAAAAAAGCCTAATTTTTTTGTTTAATAGTTAGATAGTTCAATCTCATGTTGTGGGACCTCCAGAAATGTTAAAAAAGTAGGTGGGTACAGTGAAACACCCCCCACTACTTATAAGAAAGTTCTTCAATACAGTAGAAAAATCACTCCCCCCACCAACAAAAAAAATACAGAGAAAATGTATTGATTGATAATTATTAAAATGTATGTTTATATATATATTTATATACATTTTCTGGTTGTTTTATTTTCAGGCAAGGAGTATATAGCAGTTATTATAATAGTGTCAATAGTACTCATAATTTTTATAATACTGTACGCCGAATTAAGAAGGCAGTGCAGATGTTCGTTACCTTCAACTCTGTAATGGAAATTTACTGACTGAAGTACAAAATGATGCTATGATTTCTGAAGAACCATTGACCTCAGTTGACCCATTTGCAGACAGTTCTGTTCCTTACTCAGAGTGTGACTCCGAGAGTTATTTAATCAACAGAAGCACACTTTCTTCTGGGAACTACGTATCTGGAAGCGGGACTAGTTGTCAGACGGCAGATACACATTTATCTAGCTCGTAGATTTGTTAACCTATTTAGTCTTTCTATCGCACCAAACAGTGAGTGCCACAAGTCAGCTGGGCTAAATTCTTGCCATTAGTTACAATTATAATAAACTTTACTGTCTTTCATAATTTTCAAATTGGCTAAAAATAGATTTAAACTTAAAGATTCAAAGTTTTTAATTTTGAAATGCACATAAATTATGGCACAAATACTTGTAAATGCTATAGGAAGTTGACCCTGATATGAAGCATACATTTCAAGTTTCACTGTATTGATACATTTATTAATAGAGCTATAAATTATTTTAATGTTCATTACAATATAGTTGACAAACAACAAAGACCAAATGTGTAATTAAAATATTGAAATTCAGGTGCCAAAAAGTCATTTTTTATTTATTTATTTCAACTTTATTTATAGAGGGTAACCCTTCCAGCTGAACCCGCAGGCCAGCTGATATTCAGGAGCCCTCTTAAAAATGACAAAATATATAAAACTATACTTAACTAATACGAATCTACTATATACATTTAAATTTAAAACTATTATATAAAAAAATAATTATCCAAAAAAAATTCAATTAAACAATTACGATAAAATGTGTTTTTTAAAATTAAATTTAAACGAGTTAATATTGGTACATTCTTTCAAAACAGAAGGTAATACATTATATAAAATACAAGCAGAATAAATAAAAGAGCGCCGGAAACATTCCAATTTAACTTTGGGTACCAGCAAGTCTCCCCTGGAAGCAGCCCTAGTCCTCATAGAGCGTATCGGAACAGTGGAAAATCGTTGGGTGATGTATCGAGGGGCAATATTGTTCATGGCTTTAAAAGCTAGGCAGCCTACCTGGTACTGCACCCTCTGTGACACATTCATGATGTGGAGAGATGTTAGAAGAATGTGAGTGCTGGTGCGAGGCGGAGCTTGAAGAACAACACGCATAGCGCGATTTTGAAGTTTTTGAATCTTATTAATGTTTGTTTTACTTTCGGTGTCATTATCCAATCAGATTTGATACCATGGTAATAATGCCTGCATATCAATGGGTTTGAATCTGTATTGAGGCAGCTTTTTATCTTTGTAGCAAATGTCCTCATCTTCATTTTATAATATTATTTTTCAGTGTATCAGCATTTCTCTATGCCTGTAATTATAAATTGTAAATATTGTACTCTGAGGTAATTTCATGAAAAGGTGCTCAATGTAGGTCCTACTGGGGCAGAAGATTGTATACAGTATGTATACACAAGCAGAGTTTTTTTAAAACATGACCAGCCGGCCTACTGTGTATCAGTGGCAGATTGTCATGAAGGCAGTCAGGGCTAATTACTGTAATTATAACTGGATTATTCATATTTGTGTATATAGTCAAAGTAAAATATTTTACAATATTGCCCCTCGATACATCACCCAACGATTTTCCACTGTTCCGATACGCTCTATGAGGACTAGGGCTGCTTCCAGGGGAGACTTGCTGGTACCCAAAGTTAAATTGGAATGTTTCCGGCGCTCTTTTATTTATTCTGCTTGTATTTTATATAATGTATTACCTTCTGTTTTGAAAGAATGTACCAATATTAACTCGTTTAAATTTAATTTTAAAAAACACATTTTATCGTAATTGTTTAATTGAATTTTTTTTGGATAAATATTTTGTTTAGCATATTATTGTATATATTAATACAGTATATAAGACCTACCCTTTTCTGAATAGTACATAGACTGGCGGCCCACACTATGTATGAACAGGCGTTAAGGGTCTTTCACACCTGTTCCGGCCCGGTTCCGGTCCGGCGAATCGAACATCAATGTTTCGTTTTCACGCGGCTATGCGCCAATCGATATGCGCGTAGCCGCGTGAAAACGAAACATTGACGTTCGATTGGATTTTCCGGCGCCGGACCGGAACCGTGCCGGGACAGGTGTGAAAGACCCTTTATGCATTGCAGTTTCAGATACACATGGTCAGCTGACTCCACGAATGTAAAGTATTTTTAAAACAATTTATGCAATTCTTAAAGATGTATTGTCCCTCAAAAACATGAAAAATGAAGATTAATTAAATCAGACTTTGAATATGTTATTTTGTAGTTTTCATAAAGTTAATCACTTCAATAGAAAAAAAAACGAAAAAAAATCTTGTTTTAACTTATAAAATGACGAAATAAATGTTAAAATTCAACCAAAAATCCATTGGCTGGCAGCCAATTTGAACATTTTTTGCTTTAAATTACATTTTTTCAGGTAAATACATATTTTTTCGATCCAATTTTTGGTCAAAGTGGATAACTATTATGTTACATTAAAAATAGAATTTTCAACAAACATTGTTTTAAGAATTATTTTTTCAGGGGGACAATACTGTACATCTTAATGTATATATGATTAATATTATGGTATCCCAATGTACAGTGGCACAGATTTAGGGCTGGAAACCGGACAGGGCCCTTTTAGGCTGGTCCAAATTTCAATTACAAGTTTGGGGTCTTGCAATCCTTAAGATGAAAGATCCCAGTTTGCATGGCGCTGTTGGTAATATTGATTGTTATATAATATTGATAGCTTTGAAATGTGCTATTTATTTTAAGTGTTCTTTTACAGACATTCCATTACAAATTCTATTTTTAATACAGTAAAATGTGTGTACAGTAAATGTATAATTTGCTTTTAATAAATGGTCCATTTAATTTCATGCTATTTCCTAAATACGAAGATGTACACATAATGTGGTGAATTTGTATTAAAGTCAACATATGCATATCAAAAAAATACTATATCAATACATATATATAATTAATAATAGTTATATCGATTATCGATTATATATGATATATATTAATATCTGTTAGCTTGACGTAATGCTGTAATAAAAAGCAAGAACCACACCCAATATAGTCTACTTTACAATTTTCTGTAATCTTTGAAAACACTTTCTTCTGTGAATAATATAATAATGTTTTAATTAAAGAACGTTCATCATATTTTATTTCCTAATCAAAAACTATTTGAAGTGATTGTCATATTCGATATGAAAAATGAAAAAAAAACCTGGACCACACCCTCTAGGACTACTCTGTCCTCTTGCCATTTCTTTACAAAAATATAGAATAAGAATTTTGAAAGTTTATTATTTTGGCAATTTTTACATGATTTATTAAAATGTTATGGTTACTATCTATTAGTCTCACTACGTCTATAAAGATGATATGATGCAATATTATTATAGTTCAGGGAAATTGTTACCTTTTTTTGCTATTTTGCCAATCCCAGCTGTAATAATATACTACACAGACAAAAAATAACCAAAGTCCAACCCTTTTATTTTTTGGCATAATTCTTTATTATGGCTCTGTATGAGGGCAATAACGCGCTAGTACATTATATATGCGCTATGCAAATTATTGCATAATAAGAATTTTAAAAAGTCAACATTTTTTTAAAAAAATACCTGTACTATAGGACAGGAAAATTTTCCCAAAAATTGACAAATATTCAACCCTTTTATTTTTTGACATAATCATTTACTATGGCTCTTTAAGACGGTATAAACGCAGTCTACCGTATGTGCTATGCGAATACAGATCACACAATAAAATGCTTGACATTTTTTTGAAAAAAAGTGCCCTTTTTTTACATATTTAGTTATCATGATACAAGTTAACTCAAAACATTGTTGAAGGTTTGGTCATTTTTCATTATTATTTGGCATCATTGCTTGCATGAAATGAATGGTCAAAGTTAAAAAGGCCAGAGCAAAATAAAAAACACTTGTAGAAAAATAGTTTGAAAGCTTTAGTATTTATTATTTCAACTATTTAGCACAATGACTACTTTTCTTTTATGTCCCTTGTACAAACAAAAATATAAGTAATTCACATGACCATGACATTTCTGTAAATGAATATTCCAAATTTAGACGATGGATAATTTAATCAAAAGATACTTTTCTTTTGGATGTCATTTCACAATTTTCCATATTATACTTTCAAACTTAATTTGAAAAATAGAATGATTCAAGTTTATCACACACAAATTCTAAAACATTACGAAACAGGTCAAAATTCAAAGGTGTTGAGTATTGGGAGAGTTATTTTGTGTGGTGAATAAAACAGAAAAATATTACAAAATATCATAGAGGTATTATTTATAAAACTAGAGAGACAACTTGGACATAGTTACTATCAAATAGGCCTGTATTCTCAATCAGCTATGCCTTTTTGAAGCTGTTTTGATATCTGCATTAACAGATATAGCAGACATTTCAAAGATTCCCTGTCCTGTTCGTATCTTTGTTGCCTAGTTATTTCTCTAGTTCGTCGCATCACATCTATGCAAAATATAGATTGATATGAAAAGTTGCAAATTTAATAAGATGTTTCTTATGCAAATGACTGATATATGAAATAAAAGGATGAGTTCCGTCAAGGTCTGTTCAGCATTTCAATTTTATTTTGTATGTTAAACACATTTTATGTTTTAAAAAGAAACAATACAAGTAATGTAATTCTATGAATATTAACAGAGTGATACCTGTAGTAAAGCAATATAATTAGATGAACATTTTTTGCTATAAATCTAAATCATCTTTATTTATTTAGTTATTTTTTATAGCCATATCTTCCTAACCATTTATAATAAATGAATTTAGTATACTAAACACTAATTTCATTACTACTAAAACATTCTCAATTCTTGTGATTAAAAAAAAAATGTGTTTTTGTTTATAATTTATACAGTTATATTAATTTACAGAGGCCTTTTGTTTTTGTGATACAGTACAACCAACCAATTTTTCAAATAAAAACTATTAATATTTGACTGGTTTTTTGATGATAATTACACACAATGGTAAACAACATTTATGTTTTGAATTGACTATTCCATGTTGGTTGCTTAATAAGGAAAAAAAAAGTACAATAAAAAGAATGATGACACAACTGTTACTATAACACTTGCTTAACAATCAATGAGCGATGCAATCAGTCTAATTAATAATCTGTCGGCTAGTTCCATAACCCGTCATTCCAGACTGTGAGGCCATTTTGTTTGTTCCCATTTGTAAGCCAATAACATTCTGGCCTTCTTTCAACTGTTCGTCGGTAAATTCTCGCTTGTTTCCCGTCGAAACTTTGACGCCAGCATCCACACCAGTGTCAACTTGTTCCTTTGAAGCGTTTGCAAACGCTAATATAGTTTGGACAACCTACGTAAGTTGAAGAACAAAATTGTAGATTATACACATATTTAATTATTCATTTTTCTCATGCGCACATGTTGGTCCATTATGAAAACAAAAAGGTCCCATGCTGTTTTTTAAAGCTTGCAGCCCGCGAAATTTACCTCGGCATTCGGCAATGCCGAGGTAAATGCCGAGGTCCTGCTAGCTTACCACGGCATTGATTTGCCGAGGCTCTTTTTATTGATTTAGGCCTTGGAGTAAAATCAAGGCTACCACATACACAGCAAATAAATAGTTTTATGCCTATTACAGTTTTTTTAGTTATCCGCTTGGTATACCAAGCGGATAACTCCTTGTTATTGTATGAGATCAACAGTTTTTTTCTGTATTATTAGTTATCCGCTTAGTAGCGGATAACTCCTTGTAATCGTCCTGTTACTTTTTTTTTTTTTTTTTTAGTTATCCGCACATGGCGGATAACTCCTTGTGATTGTATGGGATCATCATTTTTTTTTTTTTTTTGTGTATTATTAGTTATCCGCTTAGTAGCGGATAACTCCTTGTAATCGTCCTGGATCTTTTTTTTTTTTTCTTTATTAGTTATCCGCACTTGGCGGATAACTCCTTGTGATTGTATGGGATCATCATTTTTAGTTATCCGCACTTGGCGGATAACTCCTTGTTATTGTATGGGATCAATATTTTTTTCTGTATTATTCTTCTTTCTTTCTCGCTATTTTTGTGTAGAGCGTTTCTCTAAAATGTGTAAACATAACATTTCATAACTTTGACAACATGTGGGCATTTACGTGAACTTGTGCACCTCCTATTTTTTAATGACGTCAGAGTTGTGCAACGTGACTTACGTGCGATTTTATGAATTTCGCGTATTTAACATAGATCGAAAACCATAAAAGATTTTAAACTGAAACTTTGCAAAAGTTTAATTTGTGTCATGCGCTAACTTCCTGTGAAAAAAAAATTGCGTGTTTTACACAAAGTTACGCGTGCACGCGCATTTAAAATTTTAAAATGCGCAAAATTAATTTCTAATCAATTTTCTACGAGTTTCATGTCATTTTAAGCATTTCAAAAATTCCAACGCGTGCGCAAATTTTTACGTGTGTGGTGCGCACGTAGCATTAAAAACATATTTTTTTTGCGTGATTTATATTTTTCCAGCCTTTTCTAGTAATTTTACCAACTTTTAAACAATTTTGACATAAAGTTACGTCATACGAGCACGTCGAATTGGACAATTTGCGCGCGTTTTTGATGAAAAAGTTCAAAAATTTGTCAAAATTATGCCTTTTTTTAAACAGTCATAATTTCTAAACTACACGATCAACTTTTTGTGGATGACAAATTCTGGAAGTTGATGAGTTGTAGATATCGGATCATGTATTTTTATGGCTAACCGGACATTGTGACGTCATCGTATGGCCACGTGAATATAAAATTTAGGATTTTTGTATCTTTCGTCATAGCTCATCACATTTAGTAGAACGCATCGCCACTTATCAGTTTTCCATTTTCACCCCGATTTTGATATTGTCTAGGTAAATCAACTATCTTTCGCACAAGTTAAAAATATTTAAATTTTTATGAGGTCATCATGCCTAAAAATTTTAATTACGTGGGTCATTAATTTCATCTTTACAGTAAATTTTTATCTGTTGTAGCTCGTAAGAATAAAATGTGATAATCACGATTAAAACATTTTCTGGAAGCTATTGGATTGTAGATACGAAATCCTGTGAACATTTTGCCAATCGCATGTTGTGACGTCATCATATGGCCAGTTAAATAAAAAATGTCGTATTTTCATATTTTGCGTCATCATTCATTACATTCAAAAGAACGCGCATCAATATTTCACGTATTCGAATTTCTTCTACACGTTAATATGTTTTTACTGAGATAATTTCCTCCCGAAATTGCTATCTTAGTGTTTCATTTTGATACCGTAACCATGTTAAAAATTTGAATAAATTGCGGGTTCCATAATTTCACCTATTCTACACTGTATGTAATATGTATACAGATTTATACTGTTTGCATGTATATACTATATGACACAAAATAGACTGAATTCAGCACTAAAAACGTATGATATTCTTCAGTTCAGGTCATAATGCCATAATCTTTATCCGTGTGCAATATTCCAACGTATGACGTGCACGTGGCGTTTGTCGTGCGGATAACTAACTCGTCAAAGTGACGAGTTTCATGTCTAGTTTATTTTTTTTTCTGTATTATTCTTATTTCTTTCCTTCCATTTTTGTGTAGAGCGTTTCTCTAACATGTGTAAACGTAACATTTCATAACTTTGTCAACATATGGGCATTTACGTGAAGTTGTGCACCTCCTATTTTTAAATGACGTCAGAGTTGCGCAACGTGACTTACGTGCGATTTTATGATTTTTTATGATTGATCATAGGCTAAAAACCAAGCATAAATTTGTTTTGACACTTTGTGAAAATTTAAGTCATATCAAGGGCAAACTTTTTGTGGATTAAAAATGGCATGTTTTACAAGACGTTACGCGCGCACGCGCATTTTTCCTCTGCTTTTGTGTCTCGCGTATCTCAAAAACGTGTAAACATAACATTTCATAACTTTGTCAACATATGGGCATTCACGTGAAGTTGTGCACCTCCTATTGTGAATGACGTCAGAAATGCGCAACGTGACTTGCGCGCGATTTTATGAATTTCGCGTATTTAACATAGATTTAAAACCATATAACAATTTAAATTGAAACTTAGCAAAAGTTTAATTTATATCATGCGCTAACTTTCTGTGGAAAAAAAATTGCGTGTCTTACACAAAGTAACGCGCACACACGCATTTAAAACTCAAATTGCGCAAAATTAATTTTTAATCAACTTTCTACGCTGATCATGACATTTTGAGCATATCAAAATTTCCCACGCGCGTGAACAATTTTATGCGCGTGGTGCGCATGTAGCGCTAAAAGTTTTTTTTTTTTTATTGAATTATGTTTTTCCAGCCTTTTATAGTAATTTTACCAATTTTAAAACAATTTCGACTTACAATTACGTCATACGGGCACGTTGAATTGGATACTTTACGTGCGTTTTTGATGAAAAAGTTAAAAAATTTGTCAAAATTATGCCTTTTTTTAAACAGTCATAGATTCTAAACAACGAGGTGAACTTTTTTTTAATTACATATTCTGGAAGTTGATGAGTTGTAGAAATCGGATCATGAATCAATATGGCTAACCGGACATTGTGACGTCATCGTATGGCCACACGAATGTAAAATATAGGATTTTTGTCTTTTCCGTTATTGCTCATCATATTCAATGGAGCGCATCACGCCTATCTGTATTCCTTTTTCTCCGAGATTTTAATATTGTCTAGGTCAATCAACTATCTTACGCATGAGTTAAAAATATTTTAATTTTTATGACGTCATCATGCCTACAAATTTTAATTAACAGCGTCATTAATTTCATCTTTACAGTAAATTTTAATCTGTTATAGCTCGTAAGAATAAAATGTGATAATCATGATTAAAACGTTTTCAGGAAGCTATGGGATTGTAGATACGAAATCATGTGAACTTCTCGCCAATCCGATGTTGTGATGTCATCATATGGCCAGTTAAATAAACAAAGTCATATTTTCATCTTTTGCGTCATAGTTCATTACATTTAAAAGAGCGCGCATTAATATTTCACGTATTCAAATTTCTTCTAAACGTTAATATGTTGTTGCTGAGATAATTTTCTTCCGAAATTACTACCTTCGCGTTTCCTTTTGAAACCGTCAACATGTTAAAAATTAAAATAAAATATGGGTCCCGTAATTTCACCTATTTTACACTGTTTGTGGCATGTATACAGATTATACTGTGTGTACTATATGACAGAAAATATACAGCATTCAGCACTAACAACACATCATATTCTTCAGTTCAGGTCATAATGACATAATCTTTTTCGGTGTGCAATATTCCAACGTATGACGTGCACGTGGCGTTTGTCGTGCGGATAACTAACTCGTCAAAGTGACGAGTTTCATGTCTAGTTGTTATTTATTTTAGACAAAACAAATTCTCATGAGAAAAATAAAAGTTGTGAATAAGTTCTAATAAAGCCAAAAAATATTGTTATATATTTCTGTATGCCAACGATATGTAGGCTTACACTTTAAAGGACAACTTCGGATATATACAATTTACATTGTTTTTTTAAAGTCCTGTAGCATCACTTTTTTGTTGATAAAAAGTGGCTTATTTCACTCGTTCTGCACAATATCGATGACGAAAAAGATTTTATTTATATTTGATAATAAACAATAGAAACCTGAAGCTTTGTCTACACTATCAAAAAAAGTATGACGTGCCCAAATATGGTAGTGATATACCTAAATATGGTAGTGATATACCTGAATATGGTAGTGATATACCTGAATATGATAGTGATATACCTAAATATGGTAGTGATATACCTGAATATGGTAGTGATATACCTGAATATGGTAGTGATATACCTGAATATGATAGTGATATACCTGAATATGGTAGTGATATACCTGAATATGGTAGTGATATACCTGAATATGGTAGTGATATACCTGAATATGGTAGTGATATACCTGAATATGGTAGTGATATACCTGAATATGGTAGTGATATACCTGAATATGGTAGTGATATACCTGAATATGATAGTGATATACCTAAATATGGTAGTGATATACCTAAATATGGTAGTGATATACCTGAATATGATTGTGATATACCTAAATATGGTAGTGATATACCTGAATATGATAGTGATATACCTAAATATGGTAGTGATATACCTAAATATGGTAGTGATATACCTGAATATGATTGTGATATACCTGAATATTGAAGTGATATACCTAAATATGATTGTGATATACCTAAATATTGTAGTGATATGACATCATCATGTCCATACTTGGGCACATCACTTTTTTTGTCACATAAAGTTTAATAGTGTAGACAGAGCTTTATACCCGGCTGGACTACCTTTTAAAAGATGCAACCGTACTCTCTTAATTACGTACAACATGATACTGTACACAATATTTATTTACATAATATATTTACAATAATTAAAAACAGTTTTTACAATTACAAATACTCACAAGAACATTTAAAATCATAATTTGGCATAATTATTAAAACTAATAAATTAACACTTGTATAGTTTATATTTGCCAGTGTATAAAACAAAATTTAAAAGTGGGCACTCGTCAGCGGACAAACTTTCCCTTAGTCATGATTGGTCCAAGAGGCGGCTTCGTCACTGCTATTTCATGAAAAATGGCAGATTTTGAAGATTTACTGGCAACGGATGGGAATTGAGATGCTATCATTTCAAACTGCAAAAATAATGAAAAGAAAATCTCATAAAAACATTTATAAAGATTAGATTTAGGTTTCATTGGTCCTTACAGAAATTCGGTTTTTGTCACTCATTTTAAAATTTAACAGTAAATATAAATACAGTATAACAAAAATTAACATAACAATTATAAAGATGGATAAAGTAGGTTTACTACACAAATAAAAATAATTTAAAAAATTGATAATGGTTTATAAAAAATTATTAATACAAGTTTCTGCCCTTATTAAACAGTCCAGTTCTTAATTTGAAATGACTCTGGTATATCCGTTTCTACATTGTTTTTGCATTGTTTGATGTTATATATCATTCACAAACATTTCATACCTTAGATTCTGAGCTGGCAGCTTGTATTCCAACGGATCTACTTTTAACCCCTTGCAGACGATTCAGTCGACTGGTAGCCGATAGCTGTCTGGTCTTGTCAGAAGCATAGAACTGCGGCTTAGGCCTCGGCACAAGCCCCAGATCACCAATTTGGTAGTGGGTTAAGTTGTTCAAACCTCTGCTCATAGGAGTTATTGGTAATGCCCTTATAAATGAAAATAAAAGAAAGTTAGAACCATAATTTCATGATGGGCTAAACAATTACGGCCAATGAAGATTCGATCCACCCCTCTCTAATAGTACAACCTTCCTTTGGGAAACAAACAAGGGCAAATACATGTTTTAACACCTATGGTCAACATCTATTCAGGGGATATCCCTTTTTGTTTCATTTTATTTTACTGAACCCTGTGTAATCAAGAGAACACTTTGTTGGGTCTTAAAGGTGTCCTTTTAATGGAGGTATATTAGATAGGATTTAAAATATTTGCAGTTTTAGTTTTTGCAGAATACAAACCTCTGTTTCATTGCCGATCTTGAGCCTGGGAATGACGAGCCTCGGCTCTTTGTTCGGTATGCTGCGCTTTCTTCCTTGATAAAGTCACCAGGAGACGGACCGACCCCAATGGCAGCTGCCTCATTTAGGATCACCAGAAGATTCTCCAGCATACTGTCACGTTGCTCAATTCCTTCTGAATCTTCCTCTGTTAACACACCATCCTCTGATTCCTTCATCTATTAAAATTAATCATAATAATTAGCATATCATGAATATTCCTTAATAAATAGGCACGCATGCATTCTCTAGTCAGTTCTGGACACATTTTCCAAGTTTAAAGCAAATTTAATTTAAATGTTAACTTTCGTTTTATGACAGTATCATGTAAATGCAAGGTTTATTATTTCTAATTTAATATAAATATAATTAAATAGAGAACATCTAATAATTGAGAACAAAACAGTGAATTGACAAAGCTGCATTAAAGCCAGTGCAAACATACTAAGCATGAGTCTTAAAGTGGACAATTCATCATGATCTAGGTACTGCTGCCTAGCATTATGTGGCTGGTACCACCTGGATGATAGAAGCACAGATACAGGTTTATGGTGGTAACATAGGCACTCCAACCTTGCTCATAGTAGTGACGTCATCTGGTATAACATACGTCTAATAACTTACTAGCATTGACCAAGGCAATCTAACAACATTGTACATTTAGATAGGTGCAATAATAATTTTTAAAATGCCAATTGTTTTAAGAACATAAGAGCTAATTACTGCAATTTATATGCAAAGTGTAGTTTATTATTTTAATATTTTATGCAAAATTACTAATCATTTTCTCAATATTAAAATCTGAAACATGTAAACAATTAAGTTACTAACTATTGCAGTGTAAAATGTCAAAGTAGTAAGGTCTTACCTTTTGACCTAATTCCCTATGAATCTTTATGTATCAAAAAATACAATCATAAATATTTTGTAGAAAACTAATGATGTATTTAAAAGATAAAAATGAATCCTCCTTTTTTTAGATAAAAATGTAAATTATGTAATGGATTACTGTGAATTATTATTTACATTATTACATAGTGTGAAGGATGGAGTTCAATAGCTTTATTTGACAAAAAAATGTGATATGGACATGATGATGTCATATCACTACCATTTTTAAGCATATCATTATTATATTTGGGCACCACACTTTTTTTGTCAGAGAGTTTGGTAGTGTAGACAGAGCTTTATGCATTGTGGAAGACTCACCATCAATATCCTGTGCAAAGAGTACGCTGCTTCCGACAGGATTCGTTCAACATTCTCCTTGTTTTTCTTTGTCTCTACTTGTTGTTTTTTTGTCATGTCTAATTCCTCTTCCAGATGCTCCATCTCCTTACCCATTGCCTGAAGTTCCTCGCGCGACGACTCGGCTTGTTTGCGAAGAAGTTGCGCTTCGGTTTCAAGATCAACGTACGCTTTATCTTGCTCTTCCAGTTCAATTATCACGGCTTCCTGTTGTTTCGCCTTCTCAGTTAACATACGAATTACCTTATAAAGAAATTAGTTTGGATTTAGAGACATTCTAAGTAGAAAAATGTTTAGTAAATAGTATACAAATAATGAATGTTTAGGAGTTGGTGAGAATATTTCATGAGTTGACTGCTCTATTTTAAAATAAATTAGTTACGATTTAGAGCCATTCTAAGTAGAAAAATGTTAGTAAATAGTATACAAATTATTTCTTCATTTGAAAAATTGACTGCGCTATTTTTAATGAGGAAAAGCCGAGTTGAAAATAGCAGAACATTCTGAACATGCATTAGAGCATGTTTTTTTTAGATATCACTTTTTCATTAGATAGGGCTAATTGACCAATAAAATTGCAAGGATACAGTCAAGTGTGTTATAAATAGAACCTATTCAGGGGACACCACCCCAATTGAATCGAGAGAAAGCTGTTACCTTCTGATTGCTATGGTTTTTCTTGGCCAGTTCTTTTTCGTTAGCTTCTAACATATCGATCTGTTGCCGTTGTTTTTTTTCTTTTGCTCGTAGCTCATCGTTTTCTTGTATGAGTTCCATGGTTTTGTCGGACATCTTGCCAAGTTGAGCATTGATGCTAACGTTCTCACGTATTGTTCGCTTTGTGGTGTCGGCCATCTGTTTGTTAGAGACCTTACGGAATTCCGAGGCTACTTGGTTGACACGTAGGACCATCTCTCGTTTTAACCTATTCAAAAAATACTTTGTTTTCAGTTAATTACACAAACCTGGGATTACTTAATTAACTTGATCTGCATTAAGCTGTATCAACTAAAATCATTTTTAAATTTTGGGATACAAATATTCAGGGGACACCCCTATTCAGGGGACACCCCTATTAAGGGGACACTTTTTCCATGAAATATGGTGGTCATATTTTGTTAAGGGATGTGTTTTAACATTACAGTCAATCCCTATTCAGGGGAACCCCTTATTATTAGTACACTTTGTTCCAAATATGTCCCCTTAATAGAGGTTCTATTTCATTCAATAATTGTTCAAAATTACAATTTAGTCTGATTTGCTGGTTGCTGTCTTGTTATTGAATGCACATTGATTGATACAAATTAATTTGTATGTTTCCTTTTTAACTAACCTGTCTTTATCAACAACTTGTTTTCTTTCTAGTTCATATATGTGATCTTTGTGGTCAGTTTTCTGCCTGTCAAGATCAACTTCCATCGCTGCAAACTTTGCCATCAAATCTTCTTTTTGAACTTTGAACTCCTCCAGTGAAGCCAACTTCCCACCTGAAATGAATTAATTATAAATTAAAGCATCATGAAACTGAAAGGTTGTTACCAACTGACAAAAATAGTAGGAAATATAAAACAATTTACAATCAATCATAACAATAGTCAATAAATGAAAGTTTAATCAAACATGGGAGGTGACTGTCATACTTAATATCATATTTTCTGATGTCAGTTGATCTTTAGTCTCTTGGAATTCTGTCCTAAGCTGAGTTAGTTGTTGTTCATAGCCGTCTTTTTCCTGGTCTTTTGCCTGCTGTAGCCCTACTAGTCTGTCATTCAGGTCAGCTATCTCATCCTGTCTGTGCTCCAACTGCTTCTTAAGGAATGATACTATCTCTTTCTTATCGGTTGACATCTGATCATATTCCGTTAAGAATTGAGAGCTGGCCACTTCAAGTTCATCACATTTTTTTTGGTACCTTGAATTTAAACATTTAATAATAAATATATTTTATTTTTTAAGAATAATAAACAATAACAAAAATAACAATTCGGATTTAAAAAGTTCAAAGGTCATTTACCTGGCCAGTCTGGTCTCAAGATCCCGTATTTGGATGAGAAAAAACTCCTTGCTTACTTCTGTCAGATTCATGCCCGATGGAGCAGAGCTTGCTCGAGCGGATTTTCTACCACTTTTCTTTCCGCTCTTTTTTCCTTTCTTTTTGCCTTTTTTCTTTGGTGGCATTTTGTATCTGAAAAAGATGGAAAAACGTTTGTTTCATATTAAATAATAGGCCTCGAGGGCGGCATACATAACTAATTTTAATTAATAAATAAGATAAGCTAGGCTATGTATTACTAGGCCTATATAGAACAGGCTTAGCTAAGTACACTAATAAATTAAAAGCAGGCCTTGGCCTAGGGTATCTACTCTCTTGTCCAGGTCTATAGAGAGAGGCTCTAGGGCCTACTCTAGCCTGGCTGGTGTGTCCTGTGTGGCCTAGGCCTACTGGCCCCGGGCCCTAGCTAGCCTAGCTAGGCTAGAGAGCCTGAGTGAGGCCCTAGCTTATTAATTATAAATTAAGGCTAAGTTTCCCTTTCAAAATACAATATAATTTTCACATAAGCTACTTAAAATGTTATATAAAAACTTACTGCTTCTAATTTCTAAATAAATTCGAAAGAAAAATCAATAATATTGCACGTTTTAAATCGAAACTTCAGCACAAAAACATTACGATCAAAAAGTTGTTGTATGGTTGTCAGGTAAGTGTGACGTCAGAAGTTGCTGATAGCAGCGTCCTCTATAAAAATGTGTTATTGAATTATTGAAGCACGTCGTCCACCACACACTACACGTGTTTTTTCGCGATAGTTGGCCTACCTAGCATGCACTACAGCTAAGCCTAGCTACTAGAGGAAGGATGGATATCACAGATACAAAAAGGTATGTTTCAATAACAACGTTAACTTTATTATTACAAACTGTACTACTATGGTATATATAATTTGATCCGTATAATATCCTTTAGCAGTAAAATTAACTTTATTCAGGCTAGGCCTGGCTCACCTCTAGCTAGGTAGGACCAGGTAAGGTAGGCCTCTACTACCATCTGTAACCAGGCACCGGAGTCACTTCGTACCACATTATTTGACTGGGTTGTTTTTCTCGTAGATGTGAAGTTTGTTCTGAAGAGGTTTCCAAGTATAGATGTCCACGGTGCTCCAAACAAACTTGCAGGTAATCGGTCGTGTTGTTTTTTACGCATTTTTTAGCATACTTTAAAATTCACTTTTTGCGTCCTCATCATGTTATGCGCACAAATTCTTTGCGCAATTTGACAAATGACACACCTCTCCTGGGGGTTGTATAGCGAGTCATACAATTGACAAGTAAAGTGCATTATTATAATTGTTGGCTACATTGCGCAGCCCAATTTGAAATTGCCCAAGACAATTGGTTAAAAAATTGTTAAAAATGTGCATAGCATACATACACAAATAAAATCAGTAATTGAGAAGATCAAGGTGCCGGTCTAAAATATCTAGGAGAAAACATAAAATCAATGGCGAGTGAGTAAAAACAAGAAAATCTTCTCTTATCTGACTATGAAGGAACCTTCATGATCTGGCCCACTACAAACAATTCAGATGTACCTGTTATGCGCGATTTGAACGATTTGCGCAATTTGAAATTGCGCAAAAAAAATCCTTGCGCAATTTGAATTGAAACATGTGTTTCAAATTGCGCAAGCAACGTATTAAATTGCGCAAGTAATCTGCAAATTGCGCAAGGTTTTTCGACAGATTGTGAAATCATGCACACCCATATTTTTATAGTAATTTCTAAGAATGATTCAAAATTAAAGATAAATATCGCATTTCCTTAATTTAGTAGTGCAAATATTGTTATAAGTTAGCATACCGTCGAAGAACCGACGAAGGAAAACGAAGCGGTGGTGTTCCACCAGGCGGGCGCGGCGCGGGCGGCCGGCTATACTACTCTAGCCTAGCTAGGGTCTGGACTACTGATACTGACTAGGTTACATGGCCTAGCTTAAACTAATATTAAAAACTTAAAAAGTGAGTATTAAACATTATCTTCATTGAAATGGTCTAATTTATATAATAAAATACTAAATTTTAAACTCCTCTGCCTAGGCCTAGCCTAGCCATGTATGGGAAAATTTACAGTTCGTTTTCAAATTGCGCAAAGGTGTCATATTGCGCAAGAACTATCTTGCGCAATTTACAAATTGTGCAGCGCAATTTTAAATTGCGCAAAGATTTTCTTGCGCAAGTTGATTGCGCAATTTGAAATTGCCCAAAAAATCCCTTGCGCAATTTTAAATTGCGCAAGAATTCTTTGCGGAATTTCAAATTGCGCAAGGATTTTTTTGCGCAATTTCAAATTGCGCAAATCGTTCAAATCGCGCATAACATACCCATTAGGCAGTTACATCTATAGGCCTATTATGGCTATTGTTTGAGACTTTTATAATTATATGTTTACTGTAGTAACTGTCTTTTATTTTTTTCAGTGTAAAATGTGTTAATTTGCATAAAGTGAAAGAAGAATGTAATGGACAGAGAGACAAAACCGTGTTTGTACCTATAAAAAAATTCACAGAAAATAATCTTCTCAGTGGTAAATGTTGATTTTATTTGTTATTCTTTCAATGACACAAAACAAACCAATAACAATTTGCTGATAAACTATTGTACGCAGTGTGCCTTGTACAAAATTGAAATTTTAATAATTTCTTAGTTTACTGATTTTTTGTTTGAATTTACCACAATTCTATTGCTTGTTTTTTTTTTTTTTTTGCAGACTACAGGTTTTTGGAAGATGTAGACCGTACAGCGGACAATGCAGTCAGAAATTTAAAGAAATTTCCCTACAAAATTCAAAACAGGGTAATTCAAATAAACAGCTCTTTTCATATTCCAAAATCAGTAGAAGCGGTGGTCGTTATATTATACACTATGAGTACTGAGTGCCCCTGTATTTTTCTTAAATCTTTCACACCTGTTCCTGCACTGTTCTGGTCTGGCGCCGGATGATCAAATTGAATGTCAATGTTTCATTTTCACGATGCTCCACAAGGCTATGCACCAATGAAAAAAAAAATTGACATTTGATCGATTTGCTGGAGCCGAACTGGAACGTGCCGGAGCAGGGGTGACGACACTTTAATCCTGTTCGTTTTTCCTTAGAACAAATTTCTAAAGCGCACCGCTGATCGGAAAGGAGTAGAGCTTTCATTCTTGCCGAATGTCTTCACAAAACACAAACGAAACTCCTCCCGAACATTCAAAGAAAGGTGAGAGATTGCTTACCATATTATACTGTCCAATTAAGGACCACCCTCCAATTAGAGACCCCAACACTATCACAGAATTGACCTATGATAGTGTACAAATTGTAGATACAGTATGAGAATCAATCTTTACTTGATTTGAATTTGTCTATGTACCCAACCTTTGTTCATTTCTCTTCCAGTCCTAATACAATATTTTGGTGCGTAAACTGGAAGTTCCCAGAAGCAGATGATGCAGAGATCTTTGAAAGAAAGTAAGATGTAGTCAGAGCTTCCTCCTTGTGATTGAACTAATGTAGTGGCACTGTGGCTTAGTGGTTGACATGCTTGCTTACAAATACCAGGGTCCTGGGTTCAAATCCTGGAAAAATTCCACCTTTTCCTGAAGGCCAATACAATATTCCTATCGTCATTATTATACGGGTTTCCATCATAAAATTGGCGAGTCATGTATTTGCTGTAGGATGTTGTGAAAATTTAAAAACCATGGATTTTTTTTTTCAGAATATCAGATAAACTAACCATCCACAATGTATTGAAGAAGTATCTACATGCTACAGAGAGCAACCCTATTCACCGTCAGAGGTAATATCATAATAAAAGTCACTAATAAAATATACATCCAGTCTGTATAATTAGTTATCTCTATTTGAAAATGCATCTGCTAAAGGATTAGTGAGTGATTGGCCGAGTGGTTAAACAGTGGAACTGCATTCCATAACTTTTTTAGAGTGAGTAGAGTTTTGATCTCCCTGCCCACCTCCCCCACCAAAGTTGGCTCAATTACATGTTCTGGTTGTGGAGGGGGGTGATATTATTCCAGAGGATATACGGTAATAACATTTAACATTTGAAGTTTTGTGTAAAGCATCAGCATTTGGTTGGTAAAATTTAAAAATAAATAAATATATTGTCTTTCGCAGGTTGAAATGTTACATAAGTGATGACATTAATAACATTGCCATTTTTATGGAGTATGACAGAAGCATACATCACAACAGAAAGTACAGTAAATCTTTTATTTTTTTACAATTATTTTCACAAATTTGGCCACTGTATCATTTAAAATGTTATTCATGCAGTAATGTGCATTTGTTTTTTTTAAATAATTTACTTTAGGTATTATAAACTAGATTTGTTTAAGTCTATTGAAGAAAATTTAAAAGGAAAAGTAGTGATCGAGTATCCCACAATGCATGTGGTTATGAAGGGTGAGGCAGACAAGTACACATCTAAAGGTGAGGTTAAAGGTTCACAAGCCCATTCACGATCTAACCTAACTGATTTATCTGCAAAATTCTTCTTTGACACGGAAGAATAGTTGATTGACCATTAAAGAAACGTCCTCTAGCATGAACCTGGCAAAATAAAGAAGCACCAGCAAACCGAGATCAACTGGTGGTCGAGGAGAGTTTCCTCCAGGTCTCAGGAGTACCATATCTATGTTATTTACCTATTTACTCCTCTTATGCAGCTCTTTGATTATTTAATGCATCTAATATTACATACAGATATAAATCAGTGTTACAGGTAAAGCTCTGTCTACACTATCAAACTTTATGTGATGTCTCCATATAGGGACATGATGATGTCATATCACTACCATATTTGGGCACATCAAACTTTTTTGCTCAAATTAGTTTGATACTGTAGACAGAGCTTAAAATTTATCGAATTATATCTATGATCCATCCATGTAATATAAGTATCCATAGTGCATGCTCTGATTGTTCTGATAATTTAATCTTTTCCCACTCAATATATCCTTGCTAAGTCAATGAACTTTGACCTCATACTCCAATTCCATCTTCAATTCATTCGATTTCCTTTAAGTTCTTGAAGGAGACTCTGTAGAGGAATGCACAGATAAAAATGAACACAATAGCAATGTGACCAATGAAGAGGTTAAAGAATATACAGTTGAAGATGAACACATGGTGGAGAAAGAATATCGTCAAACGGACACATCTGAATCGATGGACAATCTTAAAGAACAAGTTTTAGAATGCAAGGACAAAGTAAGCCTGAACGAGTCATTTGAGGCATGTGTAGAAAATTTAACTGAGAAAAGTGAAGAAACTAAGAAAAGTAAAGAATGTATAGTAAGGGAAACATGGGAAAAACAGTCAGAAAGAAGATAGTGTGTCAGTAGAAGAAGAAAGGGTATCTGAACTCAGTAATGAAGAAGCAGACAAAAAATAATTGTTCAGTCCAGTTCATATTTACTAAATATTTACAGATACAAAATAATATTGCAGTAATACATTATTTACTTCAATAGCACCTGATTTTAGTTATTGCAGTAAATTATGTATATAATGACAAAAAAAAACAAGTTAAAGAGTAGTAACTGTATGGGAATAATTTTGGCATGGTCCCTTAATGTTGACATGGCCCCTTAATGTTGACATGGTCCCATAATGTTGACATTGTCCCATAATGTTGACACGGTCCCTAAATGTTGACATGGTGGTCTCTTAATGTTGACATTGTCCCTTAATGTTGACACGGTCCCTTAATGTTGACATGGTGGTCCCTTGATGTCAATATGGTCCTTTGACATGGTGGTCCCTTGATGTCAATATGGTCCTTTGACATGGTGGTCCCTTGATGTCAATATGGTCCTTTGACATGGTGGTCCCTTGATGTCAATATGGTCCTTTGACATGGTGGTCCCTTGATGTCAATATGGTCCTTTGACATGGTGGTCCCTTGATGTTAACATGGTCCCTTAATGACTTACTTTTATGTGGTTATTTCAAGGCTTTCCTGATAATCCCTGTAGGTCCAATTTCCCTAATTAATAAAGAAATAAGATTATAATATTGGATGTTAATATTTATTTATTTTACAACTTTAGTTTCCTGCGCAAGCTCTGAAATTAATTATTTTTAAAGGAACAAGGGTTACCCTAAAATGAGGTTCTGATACAGTAATACTAATACAGTAGTACGTTTGTTTTTGTAGGGGAAAAAAATTATGTTTTTTCACAAGGCTGTATATTAAAACGTAGTTCATAATTTCACTTTTACTGTCAAAAAGTGGGTCTAACCCTAACACTACACACCTACCCTGGTATCATGTAAAACTAAAAATCTAGTTGGCTTGTGGGTTCAGTTAGAAGGGTTAAATAAGACTAAATAATGTAATTTACAACAGAAAATCATATATTTAATAAACAATAAAACAAGTACCGTTAACTGAGCTGGAAGATATTTTTGTAGTAGATGTGTTCTTGTATTCAACTGTGCCCTCACACAACCACTCGCGGCAACATTGGTTTTTAACCTCTATTAGCACCGGAGATCTATAAGATTTATTGTGTTAGCATTTAGTAGCAACGTGGTGCTGGGATTCGAACCCACGACCTAATATTCATATGGCAATTAAATAGATGTTTTAAAAGATCTAATTTGAAAATTATTAAAAGCCAGAGTTCCTAGATCATAGTACATCAAAATGCTTTTCTTTCTAGTAGGAGCACATAGAGTTTCGATCATACTCAGGAAGTTGTAAAGTACAACTCCCTGATGCTATCAAGTTGCTCATATAATGAGTTAATAACTCCCTGGTCTGTATAGAATAACAAATGATGGGTCCTGTTTTTTCTAAGAGGTACCACCCAATTTACCTATGCCTATTCTACAGCTATATAGCGCTTTGTAAATGCGTTTAAAGATATATTTTCCCCTAAAAAAATATTTGGAGAATTATTTTCACTTTTTCAGTTATTCACTTTGACCAAAAATTGAATTTTAAAAAAATGATTTACCTGAAAAAACTGTTAAAGCAAACGATAGTCAAATTGGCTGCCAGCCAATGGTTTTTGGTTAAATTTTTTTCGGATTGATTAAATTAAAACTACAAAAATCTGATTTTTATGTTTTTTGGGGGACAATACATCCTTAATTCTTCCGTTTAAAAGAAAGTATATTAAAGTCAATCTATACCTGCAAGCCATTGGTTTGACATGCTCATTAACACACATGGACACACAGCCATACTGTCCGTTCTCGAGACACATGCATTGCTCGCGACAGCTGGGCTTGAATGAAGTCCCCTGTGCGTACTCAATGTTATTAACAATACATTGTCCACCAGCCTAATTATTATGAAACAATATATTTTAAATCACAGTAGGCCCTCCTCACAATTAAAACAAACAAATTCGGGAAATATGAAAACTAATAATCCGTTTAAAAAATGTTACAATAATGTAATTATTTCCTATCTAATAAAATCGGTAAAACTTAAGTATATAAATAGAAAGTCTATGTATAAAATTGATGTGGTTCTCTTTTACCACCCAGTGATTGAAGTAAGATTAATATACTGTATAAAACTAGATCTTTAACAATCAATTATAAAATGGACACAAAAAATATATAAATTTCTCCCCGTTTTTAAAAGAGCCTCAAATGGTAATAAAAAGAAGACTTTCTGTAACACTTTTTGTAAGCAGAACATTTTACGAATTACCGGTACGTTGATTTTAGGAGTGGCTATTTTTGTGTTTTTTTGCATTTTAGTTGATTTCACAATTCGCGGCTCTACACTACACAGTAATCCTATTCAGAATGCACTTTCTGTCGAAGTTTTTAAAATTCTTTTTTTAAAAACCCATCTTTTTTGTTCTTATCTCACATCATAAATTAACATTAACTCTTCGTACGTTGAGATGCACAAAAGACATTTCAATTAATTAATTAAACTATTTGTAATAATCTTAGCAAAAAATTGTTTATTTACAGTACATGATGTAGAGGCTAAAAAACAAATAAATACTTACAAGTAAAATCGTACTAATTAATGATAAGACAAAGAGGCCCAGTGATCCCATCGTTAACGTCTTCTTCTTGACGATCAGAACACAGTGACAACTCTTAAAATTTGAAGGTTTGAAATAAGAGTTCTTTGTGGTATAACGTTCATCTTTCCATCTCGATAGAAAACACATCTGCTAGGCCCTAACCTAACTTTCACGACCAATTAAATCATTTGTTTTCAGTTCAGTAAATTACAATGGTTTTGTCAATTGAGAGATATCTTAGATAATATCTACCTCAACATATGGTTTATCTGTATTTTTATGTAGGACTATTCATGCATGACAATTCACGCACCTCAAAGCGATGTATTTATTAAAATTATATAGATTATTATTTATTATATTATTTAATTTCCGTATGTCTGTCATCTGTGAGAAAAACCCGAAACTTGTTCGATCTGCAAAAAAAAAAAAAAAACACGTTTCAAAGAAAACTATTGGTGGCGCTCACACAAAAACAAAAATAAATTATTTTTCTAAAAATTGCGCAGGTTGGTTTCATTAATTTACAGCAATTATGAAAAGCTTGTTTTACCTCCATCGATCGAATACGTAAATTTTGTCAAGAAAGAGTTCTTCGTAAGTTTGTTTTATAATTGCGATTATTTATAGTTGAGTACATACAAAGACTAGGCCTAGGCCCTACGTAGGCCTAGCTAGATAGGAGCTAGCTAGGCTTACTACTTTATGCAAAAATAATTTTAGCAAGCCATTTAGTTAGACCGCCAGGAGAGGTAACCAGCTGTTCTGTTGGGGGACACAGGGGACGATTGGACCCTTTTCATAACCGGTTAGGACCCAGCCAGCTAGATTTGTTTAAACGAACTACACCAGTAATTTGTAAAGTAGCAGTTTATTTTTAATTATTATAATATTAAATACTTTTAAGTTTTAGGTATATCATATCAGTGTTTTGGATGGTTGACTTCCCAATTTAATTAGCTTAAGAATTAATTTATTTTATAAATTAAATAATTTATTTTAATAATTTATTGATGCTTATAACTGAAAAAGTATGGATTAATTTAGAATAATAAATCTCAAGTTTATATGAAAACAACTAAGGCCTATAGGTTATGATAGTTGTTGGTTTAGTAAGAAATCTAAAAATAAATGAAATTATAATTTTGTAACCGTACTATTTCATTTGTCACATCCATTTGACCTTGGTATTGTCCGTCAAATTTTGTTTTTTGAAAATAATAAATACAGTATTAAATAAGCTTTTTATTTAAAGTAGGCCTACTGATGCACAGGACTAGTAGTAACCACATGACCTTAATTTTAAACAAAGCATACTACTATACAGTAGTACAAACATTCCATTTCCCACAAGGCACCCTCTATGTGAACATAATTAAGGTTCCTTGTTGGAAATGATATCATTCCTGGAATCAATTTGTTTTTTTTCTAATATAAATAATCTGTAGTGTTATCCAATTACGAAAACAAAGTGCTATTATTAATATATGAACTCTGCAATACAATATTGCATAATATTAATAACATTGAGTTCTTATTTTTATACTTTTTTAAAACATTGTAAGCCTACAGATTGAGTTTGTAATAATGGGTTGGCACATTGCCTTTTATTTACAAACAATCTGCTTAAAAAAATTGACTTTGAAAAAATAAATAAAAATAGCAATCCAAAAAAACAAATGGTACAGTACAAGTAACAAAAATAGATTTATACATGAAATACTATAATAAAAATGACAGTCACATCAAAAAATCTCTTATAGGAAATACAATAAGTTTATTCTGATAAAATTCTAAATTCGGACACAATAGTTTGGAAATTACATTTTTAATGCAATCTGATTATAATTTATATTATTATCACACCCCTTCTAATTTTCTTCAAATGTTATACAGGTCCCATTTGACAATACTTGTTGTTTTCTTCAAATGTTATACAGGTCCCATTTGACAATACTTGTTGTTTTCTTCAAATGTTATACAGGTCCCATTTGACAATACTTGTTGTTTTCTTCAAATGTTATACAGGTCCCATTTGACAATACTTGTTGTTTTCTTCAAATGTTATACAGGTCCCATTTGATAATAATTGTTGTTTATACCTTAACTTATTTCTCCACTTTACAAATTATGTGTCATGACCAAAAACGGTCTGTTTATGTATCAAAATTCCCTAAGCCTAGCAGTAGAAGGCAAAGTGGGATAAGACGGGCTAAATATAGGGTATAACTTGGCTTCTTTCAATTTCCATGTTTGGCATTCATAGCTTGACCTTTCAAACAAAATGTGTATTTAATTATAACCCTAAAGTACTCTCTATACCCAATCCATCCTATAGTATTACTCAGTATTGTATAAATAATTCAGAATTTTTGGCCCTTTAAAAAAAAACACATTAAAGATTTGAATCGGTACCAAGGTATTTATGATGTCATAGCATAAACCCTACATTTCCTTTGTGTTAGTATCTTAATATTTCAGTTCCTTTTTTACCCCATCTGTTGCCGAAGTGGAATAAACCAAGTTGCCAATAACACATTAGAGTGAAACCACAATAGTTCGATGAAGACTAATTTCTGTTTCCTGTCTAAATGAAACCAATTTTCATATTTCCATTACTACAAACATGGTATAAATAACGTGTAAATGTACACCTTTGAGCCATTGCACATTTTAATATGGTCTTTGTTGTGAGTCGTCACACTTCCCTTCATTGTGTGTGTTTCATGTGATGTTTGTTTATACCCATTGAGTAACATTGTGGTAAGTTTATAGAATAACATTATTGTTGTACAGTACAGTATTTATAAACAGATTCATATACTGTAATTTATTAGTGGCGGTTGTAGGATTGATTTTGAGATAATAAAAAAGATTTTTATTCCTATGTTCATCGTGTAGGTTTTACCCATTGGTTGACAATACATTGTGGTAAAGTTTATAGAATAATATTAATTATTATTGTTGTATATCAGTATTTATAAAGAGATTCATATTTTGTACAATGTTATCAGTGGCCGCGGCGGTGAAGGGGTTGCCCGCAAGTCACTGAAGGAAAGAGGAGTGTAACCTAGCCCCCCCTCCCTTCTCCACAAATGGTGAAGACTTTAAAGTAATAGAGGCCATAGAGAGGGAGCAAGATATCTAAATTGTTATATTGTGTTTTGGTAATTCTGCCTCATTGGTTTACTTTTGTTCTGTTTTAGGTTTATTTTTGTTTAACATTATGGCAAATTAGTGATGATAAATTTAGAAAATATATACAAAATAAAGGGTACTAAACAACATCCCTAGTGATTAAACATTAATTGATTTTGAGATAATAACATTTTTGAATAATGGTACCATATATTTTTATTTTGTTTTCATTTGAGTTATATTTTAATTAAAATGTATTTTTTTGTCATATCTTCTCTCAAATTTACAATGAAAGAAAGAAATAATCTGGAAATTGAAATTTGACCATTATATTGTACTCGGTCAATTATCAGAGACATTTAACATAAAACTAAAAAATCAGGAACTTTCGCCAATGAACAATACTCGACGCGATTATGAGATCATGTTCCGAATATAAGCACTGTTTCAATAATTTAACAGTATGATTTATATAATTTACACAAAGTGCTACGCAACACGATTGATTTAATATTTTATTACTTTTATCTACTACTATTTTTTGTATTCAGTTTGTGTGGATTTTAATAAAATCCATACAAATACACAAATATCAAGATTTCAAGTAGTTGTTCCTAATCTAGTGACAATAAAGGTAACTAAATATGAAACGGAAAACAAATTAAAACTATGTTTATTTACTGATGTGACAATTACTAATCTGGCTGAGTAGCGACTTAAAGCCGTGACCTCAGAGAGCACTCTCAGTAAGATTTAATTAATTCCCAGTTGGCATTTCATAAACACTTTTGTCGCACAGTACACAAACATTAAACCAAAACCAATGATTTATTTGTGTAAGATTATTGTAGTTTCAGTTACATATAATTCTATGCCAATACCGTAATAAATTTATAATAAAGTAAAATTTTAATTTTAAATAAATAATTTTTTTTTTTCATGAAATTTCTTGTTTGAAAGGATAGCAGGGGTCAGCGATTTTGACCCCATGGCGATTCCTACTGGAATAATTCAGACATTTTGTCCCATTTAGGTCAGCTTTACAATGATATACATGTATAAATAAGCCTGCTTAATAAAATGATTTTAAAAAGCCTTACAGTAGTTAGTATAGTATTTGGTGTCTTCGATAATGATGAAATTTTTTTGTTCTGTCCCCTGGTTGGAAACATTCCGGATTTATTGAAATAATTATGGATAATATTTATACAAACACTTTTTAAATCTATAAATAAGAAGATTATGAATACAAATTTACAATACAACAATACATTTTTTTATATTAAAATTTAGATAAATATCTTGTAATCAAAGGAACTTTTAGATGCATAGCCTTGGCAGTTTCTTCATTCCGTCAGAGAGTAGGTCGGAATTGAAAGACTGCACACTAACAGATCTTGTATATCGGATTTTGCTTCTTAATTGAAATACTTTACTGATTGTAATTCTTTTAAAATTAAATGAAAGATTCAAATTTAAATGAATAAAAAATATTGATAATACTACGAAAATGGTTTAGGAAAAAAAAAATAACTTCAGTGTAGTCCATCAAAAAAATTATAAAAATGTTGATACATGAATACATAAATGTATATCCCCTGACTAAATGACATGGTACCATGTTCTATTGAACTGTGTACTAAAATATTTGTGGGTTTGCCATTGGTAATTACTGTGACAGCATATTTAAATTCACCAGTTGTTGTCATATTCAATTATCCTAACCAATTGGGAATGTTCATTAAGGTAGATCGTTGTCTTTCCTAGATCATTCTCAAGCCACTTGTAATTTCGCCCAGCTATAAAAATTAAAATATCAATATCTCGTATATCGGATTTTGTAAAAGCCTTGAGGGGACACTCTGCTTTGCTTCTAAATTGAAATATTTTACTGATTGTAATTCTTTTTAATTAAATGAAAGATTCAAATTTAAATGAACAAAAAATATTGATAATTGATAGTGTAGATACTACGAAAATGGGCAAGGGTGAAGTTTGATTTGCGGTCACAAAAAAAAAAAATTAAAATATTGAATTGAAATAAGTAATCTGAAATCAATCCGTTAAATAATTCCAGAAACATTGTTCTGGTGACCAGCAGAAATACAGTAGAATACCTCCTTTTGGACACCCCCCCCCCCCCCCCCACCAAATTCAAAAGGACATCCCTTGAAATGTGATTCCTACTAATAATACAATCATTTCTATAAATCTATGATTTTTTATTTTATCAAATTTGTAAAGATATATTACCGTTTCCAAAGAAATTCTGTACAGCCCTTTAACAAAATTTGTGTCCCTAAATTTTTCCAACTATTTCATGATCTTTTATTTTTGCGATTTTTTTTTTACTTGAAATGTTAGCAAATTTTTCTAGATATATTACCGTTTCCATAGAAATAAACTTTAAATCCATGGATTACATTGTTGTACAGTTGATACTTGAAGCGTGTAATTAACGATAGCTGAGAACACTGATGCAAGACAAGTTTTATTGTATAAATACTCCAGGGTATGATTGACACGATTTTGGTACTTAGTTTAGCATACTCAACTAATTTATTATTTAAAAAAATTCTTCTTTACATACTGCACGCATCATCGGCTGTGTTTACCAAATTTGAGAGCATGCTTGTGGCACCAGAGAATCGGAATGTCCCAAAAAACTTTGATGCACAAGGAAAACAAAAACCAAATAACAGTACTTGATAACCAATTTTGTTTGCATAGAAGTAGCATGGTTTGAATAAATTCTAATAAAATCCATTGTTTATATATCAAAAAGGCCTCCACACAGTCCAAAGGGACTGCGAACTTACTGGGTCAACTCTGGCCTCTGAAGACCTGCAAAATCCAATATTTTAATAGAGGGTGCTACAAGAATTAATGGGCCATAGAAATTAGTAGAAAATGTAGGATTGGTAATGGTGTACTTGTATTTCAAAGATATTGTCTCCCTGAAGAACAATTTTTTGTTGAATGCTATTTTTCCTGTTAAATTATTTAATATTGACAATTTATTTAATATCCGCAATCCACAACGTGTTACTCGTAGCTCTTCTTCTGTTGGTACTCTTTTTGATATTTGTCGCTGCAGAACTGAATCTTCTTTTCAATCATATATCCCACATGTTACCAGAATTTACCCGGTAAAATTCGCAACTTAAATATTTAGTTCTTTTAAACCAAATTAATAAATTATCTCAATATTTATTTTTTTAAATGATTTTGATATTGAAAATGTGTGTAGTTGGTTGCTTTCTTGTAGATGCTTTAATTGTAGAACGTAATTATTTTTATTTCATCTTTCTGTGCTCTGTTCTGGGTTTACCAACTAGCATAGGTGTTTAGCACCTGTTTGGTCTTTCCTTGCCTCTTTTTATAACTGTTTTGTCTTCTTTGTAATGTATGGCAGAAATTGAATAAAAAATAAATAAAAAACAATTAACTACAAAAATGTATGGAAATAATAAATAGTTATCCAGAAGCACATTAGAGTTTTTACAAATTATTTTGTCTTTTTGTAAGTGAAATCATAGAGATAATATCTCTATGGCGAAATCATTTCTTTGTTTGTTTTTTTTTCTGCTTAAAAAGAGAATAACCTTACTAAAACTACAAACAGTTGATTTTATTCACCTTTAAAAATGTTTGGGAGAGAATACATCTTGGCAGATATTGGACTCTTGATTTAAACTTAAGTGAATACTTTGATTTTTTTTTACAGTATAGTTTAGTAAAAAAAACTAGTTTGGTGGCTCGGAGAGAAAACACTGCAAACTTTATAATTAATAAATAAGATATTTGTGATTCAAATGTAACTAATCTTTTTGTCAATCTTTTATTAATCCAGTGTTGATTTTAAATTATGAAAATGAAAGTAGAAATAAATCAGTTAATTATACCGACTTTACGTGACGCGCAAGAGCCTAGTTTTAAAGGTAAAATGAAAGGTCACCAAGGGACAGTTGTAAAATAAAAATTTAACTCAAGTTAAAATTTACTTTAGTAATCTAGGGCGTATCTACTGCTTCAGGAAAAAGAAGGAGACACTCAAGATCTGTAAAAGAAATATCAGTAAAAATAAATATTTAAAAGAATGTACTTAAAACAGATGGGAATCTACTAATGCTTTAGTGTTAAGATTTATTCTGAAAACAAATTATTAAAACTACAGTATATTAACGATTTTTGTCCCCCTGAAAAAATAATTTTTTTTTTAATATGCCATTTTAATGTCACATAATAGTTAATCACTTTGACCAAAAATTGGATAGATAAAACAAGCTGTCAATGGGTTTTTGGTTAAGTATAACTGCTTCGTTTGTGAAATTATTATTATTTTTTTTCTTTCTAGGAAGTGAATAACTTCATTAAAACTTGAAAATGGGTTATTACAAGTCTGATTTTATAAATCTTTATTTTTCACGATTTTGAGGGACAATACATCTTTAACTTATAAGTCAGTGCTTTATATGTTTTATATCACTGCTTACTGTACCATTTGATTTGATATTACAAGTTTGATACATATGATAACTGTATTATAGAACTTGCCTATGATACTGTGCATGCAATGCCATATGTCGGAATCAGATGAAAATATGTACATAATTATTACTTCCAAATATATTGAACATTGCATTACATTTAAAATTTGTATGTAAAAAAATTGCCAAAAAATAGTTTTAAAATACCGTAGCTTTTTGAACTTGCAAAGCTTACACAGGGACTTTACATTAAAAATAAATTTGTCTTTTCAGCCGACTACTACTACTACGAATTATCTTATATATTATTATCTACAGTAATTCATCTTAATACAGTTTGATTGAATTAGTAGGAAAAGAGGGAATCCAGCCAAAACCAGTTGCAATACCTTGAATTTACAGTAAAATGTTTTTTTAAATAAATTAGTGATGAACTTGGGTATGATACTATAGGCCGACGACCTTCAGACCTCATTTGTAGGCCTGCTTTTATCTTTCGCTCTTAAACCTGTTGGCATACGTCAGGGCCTAACCTGCGTGACCATCTTTGGCTTTTAAAGGAAATGCTGGTTACCAAAATGTCAATACTTATCATTGCGAACAAATAATATTTATTCAATTTACTATTGGCTAGGATACTGATATTTAGTAGGCTATGCAATGTGTAATTTAAGTGTTCTGAGATTGCACGAATACAGCTTTATCTAGTTCTTGCATAATACATTAGAACCTCTGTTAAGGGGACACCTTTTCAGGACCCAACAAAGACTAAGTGTCCCCTTAATTGGGGTGTCCCCTAAATAGGGATTGGTATACTACAATAAATATTGCCCTTTGTTCATTTTAACCACTTAATACAGGTGTCCAAAGGATTGGTTATACAAAAGTACAGTAAGGATTAATTAATTTTTATAACACGTTAATTATTTTTCAATTCGAAGCAAAACAGAGAATGATTGTGACTTTTATTATATGTTGATTTTTTTATTTTTTTTTACAGAATGGCTAGCAAACACGGCATCTGGCTGTGTCTGCCAGATAGCCTCATCCTACACATCTTCAGTTTCCTCTCGTCCAAGGAGCTCCAACGATGCGCCCTCACTTGCAAATCATGGCTACGGATCAGCCACGACGAGTTACTATGGAAACAACTGCTATATCGCGAATGGAAGATAGACACATCTATAAAGCTGCCCAAAAACCAGCAATCATATCGTCGTGAATTCAAGCGGCTTGCGTATCACACACCTAAGGTGCAATGTCAGGTGCTACGGGAACACACGGATCAAGTGCTGCACGTCAGTTTCTCACACAATGGCAAAATGTTCTCCTCTTGTTCAAAAGATGGTACCATAAAGGTAATATAAAGAAAAAGTTTATGTACAATTTTTAGAGTACAGTCAACTCTCCCAATAACGGACATCTTTGGGCTGACCTAATATGTCTGGTTTTCTGGAAAGTTTGGTGTTTTTAATTAATAAATTTGGGACCCATTTTACCTCAAGTATTGGGAGAGTTGATGAAGGTAATTTTCAAAATAGTTTGATAACATATATTGAATTTGCTTTTTAATTTAATATAATATATTTCAATTGTTTTTTTTTTAAATTATGTATTTTTTGGGAGACTCCTTTGTTAGTTTCGGGTTGTGAAGGTATAACTTTTACCATATATGACCGAGTAGTGCTAAGGGTCTGGATATGTAATCTGGCAAAAATTAGCGAGTGGATTACATTAGGAATTGAGCAGTCATATGGGTACATATTCAGTCTAAATTTTGGGAGAGATTGCACTCTAGAGCATGGAGGGAGTACTTGGTGATATACAGTGCAAACTTTACCCTGGGAGGTTTCCTAATAGTATGGTATGTTTTTATATTGTCAACCAATGTAACTATATCACAATAAACTCTTTTATTTTGTAAAAAAATATTTGACACTGCAGGTTTGGAAGACCGGTCCTCCAGCATCGATCCGCTACAGTCAGAGCATGAAGGAACTATTTAGGTGGCAGTACACTCAGTTCTCACAATTCAATGCTACAGACACACTTCTACTGGTATCAGGTGTTCACTTTGGACCTAACAGTACATCTGGCGAAATAGCAGTCTTCAATATCAAAGGTAGACATTTAACTGATTAATATGGAATTGCAATCAAACAAAATCATTAAACAATTTTGATTAACTTAACAATAACTGCAGATAAATCTGAATTTGATGTTAGAAAACATAGTTACTTCCGGTCAGTTGGGTGTGTGTGTTCTTTCTAAAGTTAGCAGGATTTCTCAAAAAGTTATTAACCTATTTTCATAAGATTTTAAGGATGGTTTCATCCTGTATGTTAACATGTGATTCCTTTTGTATATGCCTGGTGGAGGTTTACATTCTCTGAGTGCCCTGCTAGTTTTGTATTTCATCTTTGGCTACACAATTTAAGAAATTCATTTCATTATTTATAACTAACAGTAACACTGAATAGGAAAAAAATGAAATTTGAAGACACCAGGCTCAACCAAAATGAACTAAATCAGTGTGTTTTCATTTGGCTATGCTGCACTGAAAATATTGCCTGTTAATTGACCATGACCTGCACATGCTCACAACAAACTAACCATACCTTCTAAATAAGCTGTGCTAGGATCATAATTTGATTAGTACACCGATTTAACTAGTAATGATACAAAAATTGCCGTTATGTATGATTTCATAGTCACATAGTAAAAACATAGCATAACTATGTCAAAATGCTAAACCATTGATTCGTTCCTTACAGTCAATTCCTACAAAATGAATAACATATTTAGACAACAGACCTACAGACAGACAGACATACTCGGGCCGGCAAATGGGTGGGTTTGATGCGGCTTTATTAAGTCAAGGTGACATGTCATATCTAATGTTCATTATAGTTGGCGTCAGTCCAAATGCAACAGATTCTTCTATGACTCATTTTTTCATAATTACTGTCGAGCAGTTTTAACTGGATTAACTACAAAAACTATCAATTAAACAATTTTATTTTTAAAACATATGAAATGAATAATATTCAACAATAATAATACGTAGTTTTTGAAATAAATAGTTCAACAAAATATTTGGATGTTTAGTCATCGCAAAACAGGTTTTACATGACGACATGAATTTATTATTTATTTATTTATTTGAGAATTGTATCCACAATGCCTGTTTATCAATCAATTATCAGTTATTTTTATATCGGCTAAGCAGCTTTTAATATAAATTTCAACGGTTTATTTTGTATGCCGTCTTTATTGTAAAGTACATTGAGGCGTTCGTATAAAGCACTATATATTTATAAGCCTAAATTATTATATTAAAATGTGCAATAGGAGAACAAACAAAAAATGTCTCTGAATGAAAAAACAACTACTAAAAAGTCCAGCATCCATGACCATGTACCTGTACACAAAGAGCATTGTTATATTCAACATTTTCACCATAAAAGAACATAGCAAATTTGACTCTATATGTGCATAAAACATTAATGTGTAGTAATCCTATCTTTACAATACATTAAGCAAATGTGCCAGAAAATATCTTTTTAACAGGATTTTTAAAAGCATGCATTAATGTTGCTAGATTCATCTTTCCCGTGGGATCCAGTACATTTACTAATGTATATTCATGAACTTCATTCGGAATTCACAAACGAACAAATGAGAATTCGGAATATCTTGAATGTAAACAAGATCAATATATAGAGCGGGAATCCAGAAGGTTTTGACTGAGCCAACTGGCATGAGTAATGCTTTGCTTAATCAAAAATTTGCCGCAAACTTTGATCGGACGCACACTAAACGGGTTTTTCTGATTAGATATATGGCTCGCGCTGACATATTATAATAAATTAGAACATGTCATTTTTTAGTGAGCTATTAGCTCATGTTCGGCGCACACTTGAGGAAAATGACACGCGTACCAAAAAAGAGTAAACACGATAGATATTTTCCTCAGCGGAACGCATGGCCGATTCCTCACAAATTCTCCGGCGCATACTTTGAGCAAAGTGTTACTTGTCCCAGTTGGCTCAGTCGATAGCTATAGTGTGCACCAGACTTTAGGCATATCTAGAATTTAAAATTAACTTTAAACAATATTATTTAATTCTTATGTCGTGTGTGTAAGCTTGCAGACATTTTGGATATACAAAGGTTTATAGCAAATAGCTTGATTTCGCAAGTAACGTCATTGTGCAATCCATTTGAAGGGTTTGAGAGGAAACGTCACAAATCATGTACGTACATGTTGTGACATTTGCTCGCAAACCCTTCCCATCATGCGTGCACGCTATCATAGAAAAAATGGTTAAATTAATATTAATAAAAAGTATGTTGGAAAAAGAAAGCTTTTAGCTAGAGGATTGAAATTGGTAGTTATAGCTGCCAAGGCTCTCTAATCATGTGAGAATTCCCAAGGAAAATACACAAGTGATATTCCAAACCGCTTATAAGCTGCTTTATATTCTTCTCCAAATACTCTCATTATCCCTAACAAAGGAATAATGTGTTTTGCTTTATATTTTAATATGTTTATCTTCAGCCACTGAGACCCACATCATTTGCCTTTAGATTAATTTTGTATAATAATTATGTGATGTTATCAAACTAACTTGTATACAGCAAACCCGTTTAACATAACCATGAACTATTAGCAGAACAAAACACATGGATTACAATTGAACGTCCCCACGGAAGATTAACTTGTCCTAGCTCGTGAATTCTTTTAGCGGAAATAAGCTTTTAATGGCTTTTATACATTGCCACCTTCTGTACATTGTCACTTTCTGTACATTGTCACTTTCTGTACATTGTCATTAGGGGAGGTAATCAAGCACTAAAGGATCAACAGATCATCTATAATGCTGTAGTTTGTTTGTTATAATGTTTGATGTATATTATAATAATAGTTCATTTTATACATAGCATATCAGCAGCCTCTCAAAATCTCTCGTTTATACTCAATATTATTTCTTTTTTGGAGACATAGCATGTTGCAATTCAAACCCAATGGAGCATAGCAAACGCATGGTTACAAACCAATCTGTTTTGTGAAGGATCAGTTACTACCCCAAATTAAAAAAAATAATAATAATCGCATGTAATTGGCTAAATTATTTGAGTTGTTCCTTACTATGTAATCTAGTGGGAACCAAGGTTAATCATGATAACTGTTTAAATTACAAAGTTTAAATCGTTAATATGATTTTCAAGATAGAGATATAATAAATAATACAATACAATATTAAAGACATTGATTGGTTATTTATTGTTATTTTTTTTCAGAGGAATTCTATCTTCAGGCTCGTGTGTTAAACAAACCCTATGACATTTTTGGATGTTGGTTGAATAATTCATACTTACTGTCTGGTAACTTGCACTACCTGGGAAATCTATCATCATGCTCAGCCCTCTGGCTAAACAAAGCAATGCAAGAGGTCGACTCGGAGCAAGAATCTGTAGTCATGCGTATCTTTAAGTTCCTCAACATTAATGCCAGTACCATCCGCAACATTATGGTCGCAAACTGTAGCGCTCTCGGAAGAGGTATCGCAGTCGATGACGCGAAGGAGATGACAGCCGAAAGTACTGGTGTACCAAGTTCTAGTGACTTTTTCCATAGCTCTAGCGAAAGTGAGATTGAGAACAGGATCAGTGCTTGGGAGAGTGATCTTGAGGGAACGGGAGAGATCAATAATAGTGCACATCATAATGGAAAGAGAACATGTAGTGAAGGAGATATTAACCAGTCGTTTGAGACAGGAATTCTTCATCACAGTGAAAGTGAACCTTGCTTCAAAGCACCACTGAGTCCTGCTCTTTCAACTGGAGAGATCGAACCTAAGAGATCAGTGTCACCAAGAATACCGATTCAAAACATGCCGCAAACGGGAGTCGTTCCAAAGAGTTCTTCACTGAAACGTGATGTCAGCTATGTAAGTAGTACTCCACCAGACCTTACGAGAAAGAGTCAGCGCACAACTTTGAAAGGAATGTACACTGTTGGTGTGTCTCCAGCAGCGAAACTTGATCCAGACAGTTGCTATCAACGACTCTGGATGCGTGTCAGAGAAGCAGAGATGCGAAGAGGTGGACATCTTGATTATGACATCCTAAAGATCTTAATTGATGGTGTTGATCCAGAGGTTGGCATGGAAGAATCCCAAGCTAGTCCTTCTGGTTCCCAGTCGAGAAGATCACCAGCAATACGATCTCCAAGAATAGAAAGTCCGTCAGAGTTTGTGAACCCACAGTGGCCGCGTAATGGAGATGAACGAGATTCCCATGATTGCCCATCAACATCGCGACAAGCCTTCCGCGAAGCACCATCCATAGAATGTCCAGCGTCAGTTTGTAGTTCGACAGACACTATGCTGTCCAGTCCAGACGCGGACCTGGGCTGTAGGACGTTTGCAACGGATAGCGCAAGTGCCAGTGATGTTATCAGAGCTTGGGGTAAAAAATTTACATTTGGTAGTACAGATAGCTTAGATGATGAGCCTTCAATACAGTACTCAGAACGGAGGTTACTCAATTTGGAATCGGACAGGTCACGTAATATCATGACCTCAAAGAACATTAACGATGAGAACTACCTATCAAGCAGTAGTTTTTCAGATTCTCACGAAGTCGCAATACATTTACGGAACAAACGGCGGAGCAAACGGAGCTCGTCGAAAGAAATCAAGCATTTAATCTTCACAATGGGTTCTAAAGCTTACACTCCACATCAAATTGGGATCAAGAAAATCAGAAAAGAAATGTGCAATACATTAAAAGGCCCTCTGGGAAATGGTGTCTTCCATTTACCCCGACAGGACGACGCCGCCGCTGCTGAGTTGGGTGATGAACAAGGAATTGACTTTGATAAAGTTGATCATGTTATTGAGTTGAATGGACATGCTATTGGCATGGCTCTCTCGCCAGATCAAAGGTGATAACAACAATTCAATATACACAGTTTTTTAAGTATTGATTTGAATTGAATTTGTACAGTATCATCATTGTCATATGTATCATATAATCATCATTGTCATATCATCATCATATCATTGTCTTATCATATCATTATCATAGTCATAATCATATCATCATTGTCATATAATCATCATATTATCATTGTCATATCATATTATCATCATATCATTGTGATATCATATCATCATTGTGATATCAACATTGTCTTATCAACATTGTCTTATCATATCATATCATCAATGTCATATCATCATCATATCATTGTCATATCATATAATCATCATTGTCATATCATCATCATATCATTATTGTCATATCATATAATCATCAATTTCATATCAGATAATCATCATTGTCTTATCATATAATCATCATTGTCATCATATAATCATCATGTAATTGTCATATCATATCATCATCATATAATTGTCATATCATATCATATAATCATCATTGTCATATCATATCATCATTGTCATATCATATAATCATCATATTATCATTGTCTTATCGTATCATCATCATATTATCATTGTCATATCATATCATCCTATCATTGTCATATCATATATAATCATATCATATAATCATATCATCTGTTGTAAAATGCTTATTTATTCATTACTGCACTGTGTGATCTTTTATATCCATCAGGTTTTTATTTGTGAACTGTCGTTGTTGGCCACCAGAATACCGCATCTCAGACCCGTTAGCACTGCCACCAATTGCCCAAGAGATTGAAATCCGAATGTTTGACCTTTATGACATGACTGAGGTGAAGCGTTTCCATGGACACAAGGCATACTCACCGAATGATGAGTTCAATTTTATTTATCTTGATGTCAGTGACCAGTATGTTGCTAGGTAACATTAATATATAAAAATAGTTGTTTCACTAAACATTATTTACTAATCGCAAATTCTTTGGTCCAAATAAAAAATCAGTTCACAGTTTCATGGCCAAGGCATTAGCCTCTAGCATTTTTGCTATTTTGATATATTGTTCTTGAAGTTTTATGAATGAATTTCTATTTTAGAAACCAATAATATTAGTTTTTTCTCTATTTTCAGTGGGGCGGAAGACAAACATGCATACATTTGGGACACGCATTATGGTGTACTTTTGACACGTCTGTCACACAACGATGTTGTCAACTCGGTAGCATTCAATCCACTTGACCCTGAGATGCTTGTTACGGTCAGCGATGATAACACCATTAAAATGTGGACTTCAAGAAGCAAGTATGATCGGCAAACGCTTAAGTTGTAAATTGTTTGTACTATATTACCTTATCTTCCTGTAATGTCATATAACCAAATTGTCTTATTTTAAGCGTGGTTCTCACTAGAACACAATGCAGCGAGGTATCGATGCAAAGTGCTGTATTGCATAATCACAAGTGGGAACCGACGACGCAACAGTGCTGCAAACATCAAATCAATTTGATTTCATGCAACAATGCAATGCAAAAGAAGACTGGAAAACATAGTACAGCACATACTCAAAAGTATGTGGGTTTGAAGTGCAAGAAGCAGGTTTGATTTCACACATAGGCGAGGGCAAACACAATTATTGGAAGGGAATTTACTTATGTTGCGTAGGTTGCGTTGTGTGCTAGTGGGAACCACGCTTTAGATGGGGCTAAAAAAACCTTTGACCCTTTTTCTTAGCCTGTCCATGATTCCAAATATTTTCTGCAGAAATACAAATGTGTCGATGGCAACTAAGCCCTATACAATAGATGGCACTGTGCCATTTATACTCCTCGTTTTGTTTTTGTAAATTTGCATAATTTTAAAATAATTTTTGTCTGAAATGAATAGTAATATAATTAGTAATATAGGTTTTAATAGTATATCTTGTTTAAATAGCATATATTATTTAATGTTTCTCTTTCAAATTGGTGCCATATTTGTGAATTATATTTGTGTTAGGTGAATAGATATGATGATTATTTGTGTTGTCGATATTTTAGAGAGTTTAAAAAAAAAATGTTTGATCTGTCTTGCATGGTGCGTACAATTGCAAACTAGTGCTGTCTCGCTGTACCATTTTCATACCACAGAAAACCCAGTGGTCAAGTTGTAGGATGTCTGCATATCAAACATGTTAAGGTTTGGGTTCATGATTGGGACTTTTTTCTTTTTTCCACCTTATCTTTGCCATTTTTAACAATAACAAACGCAATAATCTTCATATCAAGCAAAAGGTTCGAGGTTCAAATCAGCTTTTTCTCATTCTCCCAGATTTCCTAATCTTTATCATTTCAAATACATTTTCGGAGTGGAGTTCTGGTTTGGTGGTTATGATGAGGCTTGGCTACCAATCCAAGGGTCCTGGGTTCAAGTCCTGTCAATTTATAACTCCACTCCCAAAGACTTGTAATAAGACTTTGTTTATGTAGAGTTTGTATTGTGAACAGGATTGCTACCCTTAAGAAGGATAGTGATTGAATTCGCTTATGGTTATCCTTGGCAATTTGCCTAAATATATAAAAACAAAACAAAAACAGTATGTCGCCGTGCGGTTTAGAATTTCTCTTGTTCTGTGCCTGTGATTTTTATATATGTAGTATATATATATATATATTATATATATATATATATTGTAGTGTAAAATAGTAAGTTAGAAAATCTAAAATAAAAAAGAGAATTTATTGTACCTCAGGATTTGAACCTAAACATTGGCACTAGTAAGCAAGCACATCACAATGATTTTGAATCTTATAAAGTCTGCAAAAAAACATTTTTTTCTTAATACATTGTTGTAATTATTATACAATCTAACTTATAGTGTACCGGCACCTTTAAATAAATACCTGGCATCTGATTGGTTAATCGTCGGTCTATAGTTATTGCCATAGCAACTAAAAACCAGTTAAACTGGGCATATCTGTACTTTGTTTTAGCCGACTTAGAGAGGATTTAGTAAGTTCAGTTAAAATGTAAAGAATACATTGGGTTATATTTTGAACCGCTCTCCCCCCCCCCCCCCAATTCAGTCAATATTTGTATATTATTGACCTCCTAATCATTACACTGGCCCGTTTATTTTCCCTCAAACCTTGTTAGTCATTGCCTTGTTAAGGCATGAATTTATAGAAGATGCTTTAACTAAAGATTTTCTGTATAGTGTACAAAATATAAGAACACATCAAAAACCTTGTCTCTAGTCATTTCATAGTTTCTTTTTATGTAGCATCAGCATTTTTAGTCGCGTGCAAACGCGACTCTACAGATCACTATCTCCGTCGGTTGGTAAATGTGTGCATGCAACTGCAGCCATGTATATGGCCTTGTTTAAATCAGATATCCAGCTCGATATTTTGCCGTCGAAAATTGGCAATTTTTTGAAAAAATCCTTATTAGTACAGGGAAATTTTCGAAATATGGCCAATTTTCGACCCTTTTATTATTTGACACAAATGGTTACTATAGCATAATAAACATGCGCAGAGACGAATAATGGGTTCTGCGCATGTCAATTGTGCTATAGTAACTAGTTCAAGTTCAAGTTCAAATTTATTCACATAATGCAAACATATACAAAATATAAAAGATACAAGTGGTTGGAAATTAAGTAAATAATAGTTGCATTATGCCTGGAGAATACCATTTAAACCCCAAGGGGCTTTAAAGGCCAGGTGCGGGCAAAAAATTTCTATTGATCATACATTCCAATAATTATCGATCTATAGTTTCCCCTATATTTCATAATTTTTTGGATTTTATTTGTGTTACACGAGCTTGTTGAAAATATGCACTTTCTTATCAGTGGGGGGATAGTTCAAATTACACAGTAAAATCTATATTCTTTTGTACACAAATTTTGTAAATAGAGAGGCATTTTAAAAAGCTATGAAAAATAAACGGTGTGGTAAAAAATGTTATCAGATGACTAAATATAGGTAATATAACTTAAATATTACATTTCTGATATTTTTATTCAACTTCAGATTTTTATTTTCATGCTATAGCAAAAATTATCCACTGTATATCCACCATCTTTTTTCACCATCTAGGGAGTCACCAGACATGTTATTACATTAGGTTAACTACCTAACTACTGAAAAAAAATTATCCTTGTTTTTATGGAAGAATTTTGCCAAATTTTGTATTTGACCATATTACGGTAAATTGATGTTTTTTCGTCTTGATTTCTGTTACAAATATTTGATTTATGTACAATTAACCAAATATTATATTTAAAATTCATGCCTCTACCTGAGCTTTAAGCCTGGATCCACCAGAAAGAATAAAAAAGTTAAAAATAATAATAATAAGCAAAGTGAAGGTACGCTACTACTTTTGACATAAATGGTTACTATAGCATAATAAACATGCACAGAGTCGAATAATGGGTTCTGCGCATGCCAATTGTGCTATAGTAACAAGTTTTATCGAAAAATAAAAAGGTCGAAAATCGGCCATTTTTTGAAAAAAATCCCTGTACTATTGTACAGGAAAATTTTCGAAAAACGGCCGATTTTCGACCCTTTTGTTATTTGACACAAATGGTTACTATAGCATAATAAACATGCGCAGAGACGAATAATGGGTTCTGCGCATGTCAATTGTGCTATAGTAACAACTTTTGACATAAATGGTTACTATAGCATAATAAACATGCCCAGTGTCGATTAATGCGCTCTGCGCATGTCAATTGTGCTATAGTAACCAGTTTTATCGAAAAATAAAAAGGTCGAAAGTTGGCAATTTTTTGAAAAAATCCCTGTACTATAAAGTACAGGAAAATTTTCGAAAAATAACTGATTTTCGACCCTTTTATTATTTGACACAAATTGTTACTATAGCATAATAAACATGCGCAGAGACGAATAATGGGTTCTGCGCATGTCAATTGTGCTATAGTAACCACTTTTGACATAAATAGTTACTATAGCATAATAAACATGCGCAGTGTCGAATAATGGGATCTGCGCATGTCAATTGTGCTATAGTAACCAGTTTTATCGAAAAATAAAAAGATCGAAAATCGGCCATTTTTTGAAAAAATCCCTGTACTATAGTACAGGAAAATTTTCGAAAAATAGCTGATTTTCGACCCTTTTATTATTTGACACAAATAGTTACTATAGCATAATAAAATCCCTGTACTATTGTACAGGGAAATTTTCGAAAAACGGCCGATTTTCGATCCTTTTGTTATTTGACACAAATGGTTACTATAGCATAATAAACATGCGCAGAGACAAATAATGTGTTCTGCGCATGTCAATTGTGCTATAGTAACCACTTTTGACATAAATGGTTACTATAGCATAATAAACATGCGCAGTGTCGAATAATGAGTTCTGCGCATGTCAATTGTGCTATAGTAACCAGTTTTATCGAAAAATCAAAAGGTCGAAAATTGGCAATTTTTTGAAAAAATCCCTGTACTATAGTACAGGAAAATTTTCGAAAAATTGCTTATTTTCGACCCTTTTATTATTTGACAAAAATTGTTACTATAGCATAATAAACATGCGCAGAGACGAACAATGGGTTCTGCGCATGTTAATTGTGCTATAGTAACTACTTTTGACATAAATGGTTACTATAGCATAATAAACATGCGCAGAGTCGAATAATGAGTTCTGCGCATGTCAATTGTGCTATAGTAACCAGTTTTATCGAAAAATAAAAAGGTCAAAAATCGGCAATTTTTTGAAAAAATCCCTGTACTATATATAGTACAGGGAAATTTTCGAAAAATGGCTGATTTTCGACCCTTTTATTATTTGACAAAAATTGTTACTATAGCATAATAAACATGCGCAGAGACGAACAATGGGTTCTGCGCATGTTAATTGTGCTATAGTAACTACTTTTGACATAAATGGTTACTATAGCATAATAAACATGCGCAGAGTGGAATAATGAGTTCTGCGCATGCCAATTGTGCTATAGTAACCAGTTTTATCGAAAAATAAAAAGATCGAAAATCGGCCATTTTTTGAAAAAATCCCTGTACTATAGTACAGGAAAATTTTCGAAAAATAGCTGATTTTCGACCCTTTTATTATTTGACACAAATAGTTACTATAGCATAATAAAATCCCTGTACTATTGTACAGGGAAATTTTCGAAAAACGGCCGATTTTCGACCCTTTTGTTATTTGACACAAATGGTTACTATAGCATAATAAACATGCGCAGAGACAAATAATGTGTTCTGCGCATGTCAATTGTGCTATAGTAACCACTTTTGACATAAATGGTTACTATAGCATAATAAACATGCGCAGTGTCGAATAATGAGTTCTGCGCATGTCAATTGTGCTATAGTAACCAGTTTTATCGAAAAATCAAAAGTTCGAAAATTGGCAATTTTTTGAAAAAATCCCTGTACTATAGTACAGGAAAATTTTCGAAAAATTGCTTATTTTCGACCCTTTTATTATTTGACAAAAAGTGTTACTATAGCATAATAAACATGCGCAGAGACGAACAATGGGTTCTGCGCATGTTCATTATGCTATAGTAACTACTTTTGACATAAATGGTTACTATAGCATAATAAACATGCGCAGAGTCGAATAATGAGTTCTGCGCATGTCAATTGTGCTATAGTAACCAGTTTTATCGAAAAATAAAAAGGTCGAAAATCGGCAATTTTTTGAAAAAATCCCTGTACTACAGTACAGGGAAATTTTCGAAAAATGGCCGATTTTCGACCCTTTTGTTATTTGACACAAATGGTTACTATAGCATAATAAACATGCGAGTAAATGGTTACTATAGCATAATAAACATGCGCAGTGTCGAATAATGAGTTCTGCGCATGTCAATTGTGCTATAGTAACCAGTTTTATCGAAAAATCAAAAGATCGAAAATCGGCCATTTTTTGACAAAAATCCCTGTACAGGAAAATTTTCGAAAAATAGCTGATTTTCGACCCTTTTATTATTTGACACAAATAGTTACTATAGCATAATAAACATGCGCAGAGACGAATAATGGGTTCTGCGCATGTCAATTGTGCTATAGTAACTACTTTTGACATAAATGGTTACTATAGCATAATAAACATGCACAGAGTCGAATAATGAGTTCTGGGCATGTCAATTGTTCTATAGTAACCAGTTGTATCGAAAAATAAAAAGGTCGAAAATTGGCATTTTTTTAAAAAAAATCCCTGTACTATAGTATAAGAAAATTTTCGAAAAATAGCCGATTTTCGACCCTTTTATTATTTGAAAAAAATGGTTACTATAGCATAATAAACATGCGCAGAGACGAATAATGGGTTCTGCGCATGTCAATTGTGCTATAGTAACTACTTTTGACATAAATGGTTACTATAGCATAATAAACATGCGCAGAGTGGAATAATGAGTTTTGCGCATGCCAATTGTGCTATAGTAACCAGTTTTATCGAAAAATAAAAAGGTCGAAAATCTGCCATTTTTTGAAAAAATCCCTGTACTATTAGTACAGGGAAATTTTCGAAAAATAGCCGATTTTCTACCCTTTTGTTATTTGACACAAATGGTTACTATAGCATAATAAACATGCGCAGAGACGAATAATGGGTTCTGCACATGTCAATTGTGCTATAGTAACCACTTTTGACATAAATGGTTACTATAGCATAATAAACATGCGCAGTGTCGATTAATGCGCTCTGCGCATGTCAATTGTGCTATAGTAACCAGTTTTATCGAAAAATAAAAAGGTCGAAAATTGGCAATTTTTGGAAAAAATCCCTGTACCAGTACATAGAAATTTTTGAAAAATGGCCAATTTTCGACCCTTTTGTTATATGGTTACTATAGCATAATAAACATGCGCAGAGACGAATAATGGGTTCTGCGCATGTCAATTGTGCTATAGTAACAACTTTTGACATAAATGGTTACTATAGCATAATAAACATGCGCAGTTTCGATTAATGCGCTCTGCGCATGTCAATTGTGCTATAGTAACCAGTTTTATCGAAAAATCAAAAGGTCGAAAATCGGCAATTTTTTGAAAAAGGAAAATTTTCGAAAAATAGCTGATTTTCGACCCTTTTATTATTTGACACAAATTGTTACTATAGCATAATAAACATGCGCAGAGACGAACAATGGGTTCTGCGCATGTTAATTGTGCTATAGTAACTACTTTTGACATAAATGGTTACTATAGCATAATAAACATGCGCAGAGTGGAATAATGAGTTCTGCGCATGCCAATTGTGCTATAGTAACCAGTTTTATCGAAAAATAAAAAGATCGAAAATCGGCCATTTTTTGAAAAAATCCCTGTACTATAGTACAGGAAAATTTTCGAAAAATAGCTGATTTTCGACCCTTTTATTATTTGACACAAATAGTTACTATAGCATAATAAAATCCCTGTACTATTGTACAGGGAAATTTTCGAAAAACGGCCGATTTTCGACCCTTTTGTTATTTGACACAAATGGTTACTATAGCATAATAAACATGCGCAGAGACAAATAATGTGTTCTGCGCATGTCAATTGTGCTATAGTAACCACTTTTGACATAAATGGTTACTATAGCATAATAAACATGCGCAGTGTCGAATAATGAGTTCTGCGCATGTCAATTGTGCTATAGTAACCAGTTTTATCGAAAAATCAAAAGTTCGAAAATTGGCAATTTTTTGAAAAAATCCCTGTACTATAGTACAGGAAAATTTTCGAAAAATTGCTTATTTTCGACCCTTTTATTATTTGACAAAAAGTGTTACTATAGCATAATAAACATGCGCAGAGACGAACAATGGGTTCTGCGCATGTTCATTATGCTATAGTAACTACTTTTGACATAAATGGTTACTATAGCATAATAAACATGCGCAGAGTCGAATAATGAGTTCTGCGCATGTCAATTGTGCTATAGTAACCAGTTTTATCGAAAAATAAAAAGGTCGAAAATCGGCAATTTTTTGAAAAAATCCCTGTACTACAGTACAGGGAAATTTTCGAAAAATGGCCGATTTTCGACCCTTTTGTTATTTGACACAAATGGTTACTATAGCATAATAAACATGCGAGTAAATGGTTACTATAGCATAATAAACATGCGCAGTGTCGAATAATGAGTTCTGCGCATGTCAATTGTGCTATAGTAACCAGTTTTATCGAAAAATCAAAAGATCGAAAATCGGCCATTTTTTGACAAAAATCCCTGTACAGGAAAATTTTCGAAAAATAGCTGATTTTCGACCCTTTTATTATTTGACACAAATAGTTACTATAGCATAATAAACATGCGCAGAGACGAATAATGGGTTCTGCGCATGTCAATTGTGCTATAGTAACTACTTTTGACATAAATGGTTACTATAGCATAATAAACATGCACAGAGTCGAATAATGAGTTCTGGGCATGTCAATTGTTCTATAGTAACCAGTTGTATCGAAAAATAAAAAGGTCGAAAATTGGCATTTTTTTAAAAAAAATCCCTGTACTATAGTATAAGAAAATTTTCGAAAAATAGCCGATTTTCGACCCTTTTATTATTTGAAAAAAATGGTTACTATAGCATAATAAACATGCGCAGAGACGAATAATGGGTTCTGCGCATGTCAATTGTGCTATAGTAACTACTTTTGACATAAATGGTTACTATAGCATAATAAACATGCGCAGAGTGGAATAATGAGTTTTGCGCATGCCAATTGTGCTATAGTAACCAGTTTTATCGAAAAATAAAAAGGTCGAAAATCTGCCATTTTTTGAAAAAATCCCTGTACTATTAGTACAGGGAAATTTTCGAAAAATAGCCGATTTTCTACCCTTTTGTTATTTGACACAAATGGTTACTATAGCATAATAAACATGCGCAGAGACGAATAATGGGTTCTGCACATGTCAATTGTGCTATAGTAACCACTTTTGACATAAATGGTTACTATAGCATAATAAACATGCGCAGTGTCGATTAATGCGCTCTGCGCATGTCAATTGTGCTATAGTAACCAGTTTTATCGAAAAATAAAAAGGTCGAAAATTGGCAATTTTTGGAAAAAATCCCTGTACCAGTAAATAGAAATTTTTGAAAAATGGCCAATTTTCGACCCTTTTGTTATATGGTTACTATAGCATAATAAACATGCGCAGAGACGAATAATGGGTTCTGCGCATGTCAATTGTGCTATAGTAACAACTTTTGACATAAATGGTTACTATAGCATAATAAACATGCGCAGTTTCGATTAATGCGCTCTGCGCATGTCAATTGTGCTATAGTAACCAGTTTTATCGAAAAATCAAAAGGTCGAAAATCGGCAATTTTTTGAAAAAGGAAAATTTTCGAAAAATAGCTGATTTTCGACCCTTTTATTATTTGACACAAATTGTTACTATAGCATAATAAACATGCGCAGAGACGAACAATGGGTTCTGCGCATGTCAATTGTGCTATAGTAACTACATTTGACATAAATGGTTACTATAGCATAATAAACATGCACAGAGTCGAATAATGAGTTCTGCGCATGTCAATTGTGCTATAGTAACCAGTTTTATCGAAAAATAAAAAGGTCGAAAATCGGCAATTTTTTGAAAAACTCCCTGTACTATAGTACAAGGAAATTTTCGAAAAATGACCGATTTTCGACCCTTTTGTTATTTGACACAAATGGTTACTATAGCATAACATGCGAGACGAATAATGGGTTCTGCGCATGTCAATTGTGCTATAGTAACCACTTTTGACATAAATGGTTACTATAGCATAATAAACATGCGCAGTGTCGAATAATGGGTTCTGCGCATGTCAATTGTGCTATAGTAACCAGTTTTATCGAAAAATAAAAAGATCGAAAATCGGCCATTTTTGGAAAAAATCCCTGTACTATAGTACAGGGAAATTTTCGAAAAATGGCCGATTTTCGACCCTTTTGTTATTTGACACAAATGGTTACTATAGCATAATAAACATGCGAGTAAATGGTTACTATAGCATAATAAACATGCGCAGTGTCGAATAATGAGTTCTGCGCATGTCAATTGTGCTATAGTAACCAGTTTTATCGAAAAATCAAAAGATCGAAAATCGGCCATTTTTTGACAAAAATTCCTGTACAGGAAAATTTTCGAAAAATAGCTGATTTTCGACCCTTTTATTATTTGACACAAATAGTTACTATAGCATAATAAACATGCGCAGAGACGAATAATGGGTTCTGCGCATGTCAATTGTGCTATAGTAACTACTTTTGACATAAATGGTTACTATAGCATAATAAACATGCACAGAGTCGAATAATGAGTTCTGGGCATGTCAATTGTGCTATAGTAACCAGTTGTATCGAAAAATAAAAAGGTCGAAAATTGGCATTTTTAAAAAAAAAATCCCTGTACTATAGTATAGGAAAATTTTCAAAAAATAGCCGATTTTCGACCCTTTTATTATTTGAAAAAAATGGTTACTATAGCATAATAAACATGCGCAGAGACGAATAATGGGTTCTGCGCATGTCAATTGTGCTATAGTAACTACTTTTGACATAAATGGTTACTATAGCATAATAAACATGCGCAGAGTGGAATAATGAGTTCTGCGCATGCCAATTGTGCTATAGTAACCAGTTTTATCGAAAAATAAAAAGGTCGAAAATCTGCCATTTTTTGAAAAAATCCCTGTACTATTAGTACAGGGAAATTTTCGAAAAACGGCCGATTTTCGACCCTTTTGTTCATTGACACAAATGGTTACTATAGCATAATAAACATGCGCAGAGACGAATAATGGGTTCTGCACATGTCAATTGTGCTATAGTAACCACTTTTGACATAAATGGTTACTATAGCATAATAAACATGCGCAGTGTCGATTAATGCGCTCTGCGCATGTCAATTGTGCTATAGTAACCAGTTTTATCGAAAAATAAAAAGGTCGAAAATTGGCAATTTTTGGAAAAAATCCCTGTACTATTAGTACATGGAAATTTTTGAAAAATGGCCAATTTTCGACCCTTTTGTTATATGGTTACTATAGCATAATAAACATGCGCAGAGACGAATAATGGGTTCTGCGCATGTCAATTGTGCTATAGTAACAACTTTTGACATAAATGGTTACTATAGCATAATAAACATGCGCAGTTTCGATTAATGCGCTCTGCGCATGTCAATTGTGCTATAGTAACCAGTTTTATCGAAAAATAAAAAGGTCGAAAATCGGCAATTTTTTGAAAAAATCCCTGTACTATAGTACAGGAAAATTTTCGAAAAATAGCTGATTTTCGACCCTTTTATTATTTGACACAAATTGTTACTATAGCATAATAAACATGCGCAGAGACGAACAATGGGTTCTGCGCATGTCAATTGTGCTATAGTAACTACATTTGACATAAATGGTTACTATAGCATAATAAACATGCACAGAGTCGAATAATGAGTTCTGCGCATGTCAATTGTGCTATAGTAACCAGTTTTATCGAAAAATCAAAAGATCGAAAATCGGCCATTTTTTGACAAAAATTCCTGTACAGGAAAATTTTCGAAAAATAGCTGATTTTCGACCCTTTTATTATTTGACACAAATAGTTACTATAGCATAATAAACATGCGCAGAGACGAATAATGGGTTCTGCGCATGTCAATTGTGCTATAGTAACTACTTTTGACATAAATGGTTACTATAGCATAATAAACATGCACAGAGTCGAATAATGAGTTCTGGGCATGTCAATTGTGCTATAGTAACCAGTTGTATCGAAAAATAAAAAGGTCGAAAATTGGCATTTTTAAAAAAAAAATCCCTGTACTATAGTATAGGAAAATTTTCAAAAAATAGCCGATTTTCGACCCTTTTATTATTTGAAAAAAATGGTTACTATAGCATAATAAACATGCGCAGAGACGAATAATGGGTTCTGCGCATGTCAATTGTGCTATAGTAACTACTTTTGACATAAATGGTTACTATAGCATAATAAACATGCGCAGAGTGGAATAATGAGTTCTGCGCATGCCAATTGTGCTATAGTAACCAGTTTTATCGAAAAATAAAAAGGTCGAAAATCTGCCATTTTTTGAAAAAATCCCTGTACTATTAGTACAGGGAAATTTTCGAAAAACGGCCGATTTTCGACCCTTTTGTTCATTGACACAAATGGTTACTATAGCATAATAAACATGCGCAGAGACGAATAATGGGTTCTGCACATGTCAATTGTGCTATAGTAACCACTTTTGACATAAATGGTTACTATAGCATAATAAACATGCGCAGTGTCGATTAATGCGCTCTGCGCATGTCAATTGTGCTATAGTAACCAGTTTTATCGAAAAATAAAAAGGTCGAAAATTGGCAATTTTTGGAAAAAATCCCTGTACTATTAGTACATGGAAATTTTTGAAAAATGGCCAATTTTCGACCCTTTTGTTATATGGTTACTATAGCATAATAAACATGCGCAGAGACGAATAATGGGTTCTGCGCATGTCAATTGTGCTATAGTAACAACTTTTGACATAAATGGTTACTATAGCATAATAAACATGCGCAGTTTCGATTAATGCGCTCTGCGCATGTCAATTGTGCTATAGTAACCAGTTTTATCGAAAAATAAAAAGGTCGAAAATCGGCAATTTTTTGAAAAAATCCCTGTACTATAGTACAGGAAAATTTTCGAAAAATAGCTGATTTTCGACCCTTTTATTATTTGACACAAATTGTTACTATAGCATAATAAACATGCGCAGAGACGAACAATGGGTTCTGCGCATGTCAATTGTGCTATAGTAACTACATTTGACATAAATGGTTACTATAGCATAATAAACATGCACAGAGTCGAATAATGAGTTCTGCGCATGTCAATTGTGCTATAGTAACCAGTTTTATCGAAAAATAAAAAGGTCGAAAATCGGCAATTTTTTGAAAAAATCCCTGTACTATAGTACAGGAAAATTTTCGAAAAATAGCTGATTTTCGACCCTTTTATTATTTGACACAAATTGTTACTATAGCATAATAAACATGCGCAGAGACGAATAATGGGTTCTGCGCATGTCAATTGTGCTATAGTAACCAGTTTTATCGAAAAATAAAAAGATCGAAAATCGGCCATTTTTGGAAAAAATCCCTGTAGGCCTACTATAGTACAGGGAAATTTTCAAAAAATTGCCGATTTTCGACCCTTCTATTATTTGACACAAATGGTTACTATAGCATAATGAACATGCGCAGAGACGAATAATGGGTTCTGTGCATGTCTATTGTGCTATAGTAACCACTTTTGACATAAATGGTTACTATAGCATAATGAACATGCGCAGAGACGAATAATGGGTTCTGCGCATGTCTACTGTGCTATAGTAACCACTTTTGACATAAATGGTTACTATAGCATAATAAACATGCGCAGTGTCGATTAATGCGCTCTGCGATTGTCAATTGTGCTATAGTAACCAGTTTTATCGAAAAATAAAAAGGTCGAAAAATTGCCAATTTTCGACCCTTTTATTATTTGACACAAATGGTTACTATTTTACAGATATTGACTGCTTAGAGGTTAAATATAAGATTTGACATCCCCGAGGGAATTTTTGAAAAATGGCCAAATTTCGATTCATTTATTTTTTGACATAACTGGTTACTATGGCTCTATCAGATTATGATAACAAAATATATGCGCATATATGGCAATATTATCGGATAATTATTGAATTTAATTTGGCATGATTAATTGATTGAAATATATATTTATACTGGGTAACCTCTTCAGTCAAAGACTGGTCTCCCAGAGGGCCCAGTTGGTGGTCAGTGGCTGTGATGTACTAATACACCGGGGTAACTCCCATGTTGAGTTGTTTTAATTCTTCTTATCACTAAAATACAGCTTTTGTGTTCATTGGAGTGTGAAAATTATTCTCTTCGTGCCTAGCTAAATAACCATTGAATCAATCGCTAATTTACCTTCCACAAATTTAAAGATGTATTAAAAATAATTATTACAATTTTTTCTGTTGAATATGCCATTTTAATGTTATATAATAGTTATCCACATTGACCAAAAATTAGATTTAAAAAAAAATATATTTACCTGAAAAAAATGTAATTTAAAGCAAAAAATAGTCAAATTGGCTGCCAGCCAATGGATTTTTGGTTGAATTTTAACCATTAATTTAGTCAATTTACGAAAGTGATTAACTTGATTAAAACTACAAAATACCCTATTCAAAGTCTGATTTAATTAATCTTCATTTTTCATGTTTTTGACAGGAGGCTAGGTTTAACCATTCAAAATGGCCAACCAAGACAAATGTCAGATGTAAACCACTGTAGATGAAACATTCATATACAGTAACCATTATCATCACCTTTTCCGTTCAGTAGAGCTAATAATGAACGGCATGTGATATGTATTAACCAATCAAATGGCTAGGATACCGATGATATGATGACTATTATTTTATTTATTGTTTGACGGTTTGCTGGCGAAATCAAATGTTGATATAAAGTTTGCGGTACACCACGTATAATATTAGTTCTGAAAAGAACTGTTCCGAGTTTCTCGACGTTTCGATCAATATGCTTTGATCGTCCACAGGAGTGAGACTGAAAATATTATTTATTATTAGGATAACAATGAACAATCAGAAGATATTAAGATAGACCGGCAAGTAAATGCTCCATCAATTTTCTCAAACTCCGAATTAGGCAGCGTCAACTTGGGACAATCTGGGAATTCCTTTTGGTAAACCTTAAAAAATAAAATATAAATATTTAGTCATTCTTATCTTAAAATACATAATACCTGAAAGTAAAAACATTGTATTCTATTCTATAGGTGAGGTGGTTTCCCGAATGATCGTAAAATCAAAACGGTACTGGGTATGACCAACTAGCGTTCTTGTCACCAACTAGTCATCCATTCATAGAAGTACTGATGTAGTAGCCTATCTGTATGGTGACCATAGAATGTGACCCGAGACATGACTAACTACGACTTTTAGTTGATAGAAGATTAAAAATATTGTTAAGAAGAGTTGTACTGTATGTGGATGTTTAATGAAATTATGTCAAAAATGTTTACACACTACGCCCTACAAAGAACAGAGCGCCTAACAATACTAGCAATTAAAAAGAAAAGTTGAAAGTGCAATTTTATTAACACACTGTATTTACCTCAAATTAACTTAACTAGTGCTTCATCAACATGTTAACATTAACATTATGTTAACATTATTATTATTATTATTTTTTTATTTCAAACATCTTCCACTTTAGCCCAGTCGGTTAACTGACATTCAAGGGCCCTCTTCAAACAACACTAATAAAATAACTTTAATAAAGAGCATTTAATTAATCAATCAATTGGCTATGCTACTTATAAGCCGATTTTTTAGCACTGTATCATGGGCACATTCTAAGAAACTGTATCACATGCTATGTCTGTGTCAGATCCAAATGAACTTATTTAATAATAATGATTTACCTTATAACTTTCTGGATATTCATCTTGAGAGCAGTGTATTAAGGTGCCATTTATGTACAAACAGTTAGCGGCTTTGGCATCCGGTATGGTTAAATATCTATATACATGCACAGCCTTTTCCATCATTTGCTGTCAAAAATCAATTATATTTTTTCAACTATAGTAAACAATTCTAAAACCACACTATGTTGGTCGTTTGGTCGGTAAACACTAACTTTAGCATGCGACTGCAGCGATGTATATGGCCTTGTTACCAAGCCTGGCCTGTAATATCATTCATATCATTTTCCTTAATATAAAAAATTATAAAAAAATGTATGTAAAATAATACATTACATACAAATAACATCTTACAGTATGACCGACTTAATCAAGTGGAAGCCCGATAACTAATGAATGTGAACGTGCCTAAAGATCATGGTCAACAGTGAATGTGAACCTATCTAATAAGTGGCTTGATCATGATGAATGTGAACCTACCTAATAAGTAGCTAGATCATGATCAGTAAGCATGATCAATGGTGAAAGTGAACCTATCTATTAAGTGGCTTAATCATGACCAGTAATCATGATGAATGTGAACCTACCTAATGAGTAGCTTGATCATGCTCAGTAAGCATGATCAATGATGAATATGAACCTACCCAATAAGTGACTTTATCATGATCAGTGAGCATGATGAATGTGAACCTACCCAAAGTGACTTTATCATGATCAGTGAGCATGATGAATGTGAACCTACCCAATAAGTGACTTTATCATGATCAGTGAGCATGATGAATGTGAACCTACCCAATAAGTGACTTTATCATGATCAGTGAGCATGATGAATGTGAACCTACCCAATAAGTGACTTTATCATGATCAGTGAGCATGATGAATGTGAACCTACCCAATAAGTGACTTTATCATGATCAGTGAGCATGATGAATGTGAACCTACCCAATAAGTGACTTTATCATGATCAGTGAGCATGATGAATGTGAACCTACCCAATAAGTGACTTTATCATGATCAGTAAGCATGATGAATGTGAACCTACCCAATAAGTGACTTTATCATGATCAGTGAGCATGATGAATGTGAACCTACCCAATAAGTGACTTTATCATGATCAGTGAGCATGATGAATGTGAACGTACCCAATAAGTGACTTTATCATGATCAGTGAGCATGATGAATGTGAACCTACCCAATAAGTGACTTTATCATGATCAGTGAGCATGATGAATGTGAACCTACCCAATAAGTGACTTTATCCTGATCAGTGAGCATGATGAATGTGAACCTACCCAATAAGTGACTTTATCATGATCAGTGAGCATGATGAATGTGAACCTACCCAATAAGTGACTTTATCATGATCAGTGAGCATGATGAATGTGAACCTACCCAATAAGTGACTTTATCATGATCAGTGAGCAGGATGAATGTGAACCTACCCAATTAGTGACTTTATCATGATCAGTGAGCATGATGAATGTGAACCTACCCAATAAGTGACTTTATCATGATCAGTGAGCATGATGAATGTGAACCTACCCAATAAGTGACTTTATCATGATCAGTGAGCATGATGAATGTGAACCTACCCAATAAGTGGCTTTATCATGATCAGTGAGCATGATCATTGTCAATGAACTGTATTGTATGTAAAATAACATACTGAGCATACAAAATGCCCTTACCTTTTTAACACTAATACCATCTTTACTGTTTGCAATGACCACTACGTCTGGTCCTGCCATCGTTGTGCAAGACTTCAGATGCAGATAATCGTTACTCATTTCAATCGGTGTCACTCTATAGTCTGGGAATGCCATGCTTAGTTGATTAATACCTGCCATGTTCGTTCGAGATGTCAAACCAACAAAAAATTCTCTTCCTTAAAAACAAAACCGGAAACTATTAACTCCTATTTGTGTTCTATGTATTGCTATTCAACTTAATTGTAAACTATGTATTATCAAATTATTTAAACTTACCGGTAAAGAGAACATCTCCTCCTTCTATTATGGCATCATCATCGTTGATCTCAACAATTTTCACTCCTAGGGAACTTTTAAGTACTTTAATCACTTCACTTAACTATAATGAAATAATACATGACTGTCAAACAGCATTCACAAAACCAGAAAAGCCATGATGCATGATGGTATCATAATGAAAAAAAAATGTTTAGGTAATCCTTCCAAGCATATCTAAAAGATGGCCTAGACGACCCGAGCCTCCTAAATTAAAAAAATAATTACAATGAAAAAGGATATATTCCATGTAGGTTTTTCCAGCAACATTTGCCGGAATAAATTGGCTCCAACCAATAATAAAAATGGTGTAAGAAAATTATGCATACAATAAACACTTATCTAGTAGGTTAGGCCTAGCCATTCAAACCATAGACCAAGAGTAATGTAAGGTTATATTTTGTCAATTGGATATTACAATATTATTTGACTATTATCTTTATATATCAATCATTTGGTACTAAATTGTTCTGGAATTGATTTCTATTTTGGGAGAACACTGGAACCATTATTTTACATTTCGCTTTTGTACTACTGTATATGATACAACCGTCATATCGCCTGGCAAATGCCAGATATGTGTGCTAGGTGATGCTTACCTTAGTGATGTTAAAAAGGCAGTGACTTACTCGTAAGGGTTGCCTCTTCTCTTAGTGTTTGTTATGTGTCTGTCAGTGTCATAGTAGTTTTTGAATGTGTCGACTGATATGCAAGTACAACATAATTAGGTAGAGTTTTCCATAGACTCACAATTCGTGAGTCAAAGAAAGAATAACGGGATGTTGTACTTGACTTTTTCTTGACAAGTTCATATGGATGACCTCTAGTAGAATAGGGGAATGTTTGTGCATATGACCCCTGTTTAGGAGACATTGATGGCTCTAAGAAAGGTGGTTATTTTTCTAAAATTAATTAATGTACCTCAGGTCTACGACTTTCCATAGCTGGCCGACATATAAACGCCACTCCTGCCTGAACTACGGCAGTATCTTCGATGAAACAACAGTCAGGCAGGTTATGATCTACAGGAACCTCATGTATCTCCAAATCTAATTTTCTCATTAACTTCAAATACTCCTCATTTTGCGTGTGGGCGTTTTTCATATCAACAACTGAGTTCGTAGATGTACGCAAGGCGTCTTTAGAACAGTTATCGGCGATACCCCGTACCAAACAAGCTACAACTCCATTGAAACAGGTTTCATGTTTTTTTAGTGATTCCGCCATCTTGAGAACCCGAGTAGCCTACACCACTCTATCTAGGCCTGCAACTACAGACAGTATACTTTGTAAAAAAAAATTGCAAGTGAAATGGCATGAGCGAGATTAGAAGTAGGCCTAGGCCTATATATATTTTCAATGATACAGATTTAGGCCTAGGTTAAAACGCAGCTAGGCTAAAAAAAAAAAACACACACCGCCGGCTCTAGTAGTAGGAGTACTACTAGCCTAGTACTCGGTAGGCCCAGAGCCATATATATAAAGAGTTACGACATTGAAAATTAGAAGCCATTTTTGTGTCAAAGAATTCGCACGCTGAGGGCGCGCGCATTTCTTTTGTATAGCGTTTTCATGCATTATTTTTAGATTTTTTTGTCTATGAAATAACGCTTATATTCCGTTTTTATTTTAGTAATTAATTTTATTAATGGTATTAATTTGATAACATATATATATTGTGTCTATAATAACAAAAGAATAAATGCTAGGGCCTACATGCAAGTCAGGATACATCAAAGCATGAACCAATACAAAAAACACACAAATTCACCCCTCTTTTTATACAGTATATGGCTCTCTGTGTGTTTTTGACACAAACTTTCAGAGACTCGTTCATCATTTCATTTGTAATAATTTGCCTTTATTATTTTATTATTGTTCATACCCTATTCAATATATTAACAAATATATCCACGACACGTTATTATTTTATTTAGTCATCAAAGCATGCATTATGAATTGAAAATATTACATAATTGTTATCAATGGGACGTAGTTATGGGATGTTTTGTTCCAAATTCAATCAATCGAACGTTATAATGTACTAGAGCACGCGCGCGCAATATTCTTTGGCGCAAGTACTTCTGTACGCTGTGCACGTTGATATTTCACCGTAAAATGTGCAATTACATTTTTTTAAATATAAGAAAAAGTTGAAAGTATTTTGTTGCTCCTATACTTTACATGCATTAATGGAGACAAGTTTGACACAATTTGATCTGCATATCACGTGACTATAATCCAATGTCGTAACTCTTTATATATATGGCTCTGGGTAGGCCTAGCTAGGTAGGCTAGTCCCAGCTAGACTAGAGAGGCTTGGACTGGTTGGGCTAGGCTAGGCCTAGGTAGGTAGGGCCAGGCTACGCCGCCTACTCAAGGCTAGCCTATTTTCTACTACTACTACTACTACTAGGCCTATAAAGGAGAGGAGGCACTACTACTAGGCATATTGCTATAATAAAACTAGGCATATTGCTATAATGCAATGCATTCATAATAATTTAAGTTAATGTGTAATGTTGTCTAATAAGGGCCTACTAGGCCTACCTGACAAGATCAGACTGTGCCGCTGAAAAGGAACATGTGTTGCGTGTACAGTTACAGAGGGCGCTGTGCAAATTACAGAAGACCACAACCACAATTTACAAACTGAATGAAAAATATGAATAACTTTCATCTAGACACGTCCCCAACTTTAGCAGTTTGTTGATATAAATATGTCGCGATGACATTTTTATTAATTTAAATAATAATAAATCACTTAATAGAACTGAATATTTCTATTATTATTTTATTTCACAGACATAAATACAAAAGACTCGAGACAATCACATGTTAAATTTGTTAAACATCATGATATATTACTAATTTAAATACAATATAACTTTGATTATAGCAGGTATGACAAAAACGAACAACATAAAACATAGAAATCTTTGCAAAAACAACTTGTATTTTTTGTGTGTGGTCTTCATTAAAGTTTGGGTGTCAGTAACTGGATTACTGAAGTCTAATTGATGCGGACAACAGAATTTGCTATAATTAATACAGAAGACATCCCTATTCAATAGGACACCCCTATTCAAGGAACACCCCTGTTAAGGGACACCACTGTTAAGGGACACCACTGTTAAGGGACACCACTGTTAAGGGACACCACTGTTAAGGGACACCACTGTTAAGGGACACCACTGTCAAGGGACACCACTGTCAAGGGACACCACTGTCAAGGGACACCACTGTCAAGGGACACCACTGTCAAGGGACACCACTGTCAAGGGACACCACTGTCAAGGGACACCCCTATTCAAGGGACACCCCTATTCAAGGGACACCACTGTTAAGGGACACCACTGTTAAGGGACACCACTGTTAAGGGACACCACTGTCAAGGGACACCACTGTTAAGGGACACCACTGTTAAGGGACACCCCTATTCAAGGGACACCACTGTTAAGGGACACCACTGTTAAGGGACACCACTGTTAAGGGACACCACTGTTAAGGGACATCAAGGGACACCACTGTCAAGGGACACCACTGTTAAGGGACACCACTGTTAAGGGACACCCCTATTCAAGGGACACCACTGTTAAGGGACACCTCTGTTAAGGGACACCACTGTTAAGGGACACCACTGTTAAGGAACACCCCTTTTCAAGGGACACCACTGTTAAGGGACACCACTGTTAAGGGACACCCCTATTCAATAGGACACCCCTATTCAAGGGACACCCCTATTCAAGGGACACCACTGTTAAGGGACACCCCTATTCAAGGGACACCCCTATTCAAGGGACACCTCTGTTAAGGGACACCTCTGTTAAGGGACACCTCTGTTAAGGGACACCACTGTTAAGGGACACCACTGTTAAGGGACACCCCTATTCAAGGGACACCACTGTTAAGGGACACCCCTATTCAAGGGACACCCCTGTTAAGGGACACCACTGTTAAGGGACACCACTGTTAAGGGACACCCCTATTTTATTCAAGGGACACATCTATTCAAGGAACACCCCTATTCAATAGGAAACCCCTATTCAAGGGACACCACTGTTAAGGGACACTTAGTTCTTGAAGGAGTCCCCTTAATAGGGGTTTTATTGTATTACCATAAAAAAATTCCCATTTAATGTGTTTCATTATCAAATTTCAAAGATTTCTATCAAAAGCTAAAATACAAGAAAATATAATTTATATACTTCAATCATAAATGTAATGTAAAACCTACAAAATAATTGATAATTAAACATAATTTAATTAATACTTTAAAAATTAATATAAATTTTAATATGATTTAAAACTTAAAGATGTATTGTCCCTTTGACTAATCCCAAAAAAATAAAAAATAAAAGATTTCGAAAAAAGGTGGGTCATTTTGAAGTATCATAATAGTTATTAACTATAACCAAAAATTTGTCGAAAAAAAAATCATTTAACTAAAATACAGACGTTTTTTTGTTTAAAAAATAACTTTGACTTCCAGTCAAAGTTTTCCATCAAAACATATCCCATAATGAAACGCGCTTGTTTCGCTACTCTGTATGCATATTTCATAAAACTTCTTTACGATCTGTGTGAAAATACCTTCTCAACTGTGACGAGTTGTAAATAATCCTAATTAGCATATGCAATATGCGTACTCGTGGTTTGAAATCTTTGTTTACTTTCGCTCGCGACAATTTTCCAGACGAAATGTTATCAAACTAATTTACCTGTTATTTACGTAAACTTGTTGTTTTGGCTCAAATTTTCGACTTAAAGTGAATAACTTTAATATTACTTTGATATGGCCAATTTAAATTTAGAATATTTTGACCATCATTTTTTTGTGTTTCAAGGGACAATACATCTTTAAATAAAAAATAAAAAACAATAATTAAGACAGCACTGCACACAACTAACTAAAGGAAAATAATTCATTCAGTAACAGTCTGGTTTACAAGGATAAGCACCCAGAGTGGCATTGTAGCTTGGTGGTATCTTTCTCAGGGTCCTGGGTCTAAATCCTTGGACAAGACCACTACAACAAAGACTTGTTTAAGACTTTGTTTATGACTTTGATTATGTAGAGCATTTTGTGTATATATTTGTCAGGATTGGCACCTTTTATAAGGACATTGAATGAATTCACTTTTGTATTATCCTTGGCGATATATAAATTAAAAACAAAACAGGGTTGTTTTTTTTTTGGATGGAAAAAAAATCTGTACAGTAAAACCGCTCTTTTGAGACACCCCAATTAAGGGACACTTTCCTTTGAAAGAAATCAGGGGATATATGCTTCAACACCAAGGCCAATCCCAATTCAAGAACACTTCTATTAAAGGAAACTTTGTTGGGTCCTGAAGGTGTCCCCTTAATAGAGGTTCAACAGAATTCTTTAAATTTGGACCACAATGTAACAATTCACATTATAAAGATAAAGAATAATACAATTTTATGCATAAAGGTACATTCACACTGGATCCTTTTACAGAACAGGAGGCGCCTCATTTTTCGATTTTCTATTATTTAACAAAACAGGGTTTAGTATCTGCTCCATAAATAGAAAAAGTAAATAAACCATCCTTATAAGGGCAACCAAGTTCATGGGTAAGAAAACATTTTGTGTATAGCATACTTTTATCTGTATATCAGTTTTAGTTTATAAATGCAGTTGTAATAAGTTTATACAATTTTTATACAAACACTCTACTATACATTTTTTCTCCGCTCACATTTAAGATTTTTTAACTCTTTTATCTTTTTGTTAAAACGAGTATATTGAAAATATTAACACTCTTAATTTATTGATTAGTGTATAACTATAATCAATTTTTATAGGAGTTTGTAATGTAATCAAAGTATTAGTGCAATTTAAATTAGTATTTTACTTTTGAAGTTATTATATATCGTATAATTTTTTTAATCGTTTAGCTAAAATATTATTTTCAATTTATTTGTTTAAAAATGAAAGCACTCCTATCCTATCACTAATACAATACATATTAAAATACATTGATAAAATATACAATGAAATGTAAACGAAGCAGTCTAATGTTATTTATATAGTAAAGATGATATAAACTGTATAATAAACGCTTGAGATTTCACTGTAATTATTGTATTCAACTCTCTCTCTCCCTCCCAGTATTAGCTTTGCTAGGGATACACTGTATCTGGCTGCTGCTAAAGGTATGGTGGTGTATTAATATCATACAGCCAGAAGGTTTAATACAGCTTCATAGCCGAGCCACATTGTAACGAATTTGCAACTTTATCTGGAGAGTTTTTGACTGTTAAATTTAAATAAACTATGACTGAAATTGACAGGCTGTCCTCTTTTGAGGAATCTTCAGTTTAAAGAATACTGTATAACTTTATAAAATACAATTCATATTGACTGGCTGTAGAGTGATAACAATATTTTTGTATTCAAACATTTTTTTCTCTCATATCTATCTTCTCTTGAGCAGTCAATAAACTGTAACACACAATAATTGGCAACACAATGATTATATAAACAAATTTGGTCATCAGTGAGTTTTCACTTCAATATTCACAAAAACAAAACATTTAAATGTTTTGATTTCAAAACACACAAACACAAAAATATGCGTCGAGTTATTCACAATTTATAACAAATTACAAAGTGTACAAACTAGTAAACTAGATGGGAGAACAGCCAAGAGGTAACCAGAGGGGTTAAACAGAGGGATAACCAGGAGAGGTTAATCAGAGGGGGGTAAGCAGAGGGGATTAACCAGAGGTTAACCAGAGGGGTTTACCAGAAGGGATAACCAGGAGAGGTTAATCAGAGGGGGTTAACCAGAGGAGTTAACCAGAAGGGCTTACCAGAAGGGATAACCAGGAGAGGTTAATCAGAGGGGGTTAACCAGAGGGGTTAACCAGAGGAGATAACCAGAGGGGTTAACCAGAGAGGATAAACCGAGTAAGATAAGGGATATTAAGAAGAGTGGTAAAGTGGAGGAGCTTTAAATAGTAATGCTTAAAATAAGAGGAGGATATTCTGGTGGGGTAATTGTGTGGGAAAACTCTTATGGTATTTAAACTGCAAAGAGTGGTGAAAAGAGCGAATAAAACAGAGGTAGGTTATGATAGGGAACACTGTTTGTAGACTGGCAAACATTTTGATAAATTGTGAACAACCCCTACATTATCAATATTTATTTTAATCTGTTGTTTCTGTAATCGTCCATATTCAGGTTCTTGCGTTTTTTACCAACCAACAGCGAGCGACTGGTAAGCGTGCCCTGCACTTTGGACAGTTCCTTATTTGGCAATGGTATCCTCACACGATCTGAAAAGCGATCTTCAAATATCTGTTAAAAAAATAAAAAAACAGAAAAATAATGATTTTGTCTATAAAAAAATACAAAATAACAGATTTAACAAGAATTTTGGCCTGAAAAAAAATGTCATGCGATATCTTCAACATGATAAGTAAAGCTAAAATATTGTTGAAATAAATAAATAAATACTGTACAAAATATAGGCATCAGTACAGCTATCATAGTAAGTTTAACATTGTGTTAATGGTAGCCATTGTACAACCGGCATAATATATTAAAAACACAATCCAAATATAAACATACCATTTTCAACATAATAATAAATTGAAAATATTTTTTTGCTACAGTATTTACATTATATTGACTAATAATGTCATAAATGCTGATCAAAAATGAAAATCAAAGAGTTTTATGAAGACATTTTACAATATTAGCATACAAATTAAAACAAAACCACACCTAAATATAAATTAAAATTCACTTTGACACACCTTTCGGTTGACAAATGTCAGATGGATTTTCAAGACGTTAAATAATTTGTGTCTTATTTGACAGTAGATATGTATTAGCACTTTGATGCTGATACGCCATTGGTCAACGAACGTGTGAAATGATACCGGATGGATTGGAACGAGCGTTAAAGTTCGTTCCGCGAAGTGTTACACGGTGGTTGAGGTCATTAAGGAAATCAGTAATTATGAACAAATATTTCAGTGTAAACAAATTACCAGAAATTAATATGGAAAGGAAGGAAAAATATGACGTATTTATGATAAACAAAGAAATGAAAGGATGCAATAAATGCTACAAATTGACCACTGTTTACAAAGAAGGAAATTATAAAATATGTGTTATTTTATTGTGGTATGTACAGTAGAGAAAGGACATGGAAAATAACAGGATCAACTAAACCCAAATATAATGTACAGTACATTTTAATACCGTAAATATTTTTAGTTTAATTCAATAAACCTATATTCATTTCTTCATATATATTGTAAATATAATTATTATTATTATTATTATATTACATTATACCGTACCGTAAATAAGTCTAGTGTAATTTTAATGGTTTATAAAGGGACATTTAACAGTACTAAATGAAAATGTATTTATTCATCATATTACATTTTTTTGCACAGTATGTTTTTAAATAAAACTTTAAAACATTAAACAGTTTTATTTTTATAGGTGATTTAATTTTAAATTTAAATTCAATTAATTTTATTTTTCAATTTAGCATAAATACTGCAAATATATTATTGTATTGAAGGTCATGAGGAATTATATTAAATAATACTATAGAAAATATTGAAATTTTATATTTTTTATTAATAATACCATTATTAATTTATATTATTTTATACAAATTATTTGCATAAATTGTCACCCATGATTAGTACACTTATTTGAGAAAAAAAAACTAGTTTGCTTTGAAACTATATGGTCCTGTACAGTATGAGTGTCTGTCCATCTATTGGTGTGGTGTTGTGCTAGACATATAATTAATGTTGGTCTACAGACCAAGTCATAATGAATGCAAATTGTAATGAACAAAATGCATTTTTGTGATGTGATATTTCTATATATCTATGTATAAATTATGTCAGGTATCCAAAGGTATGTCAATTGTACACACAAAACTATTTGAAAGCATTTAAATATGTAATTTGTCATTATAATAGTATTAAAGGTAAGCTGGTAAAGGTATTTATTATCAACCCTGAGCTCTGTCTACACTGTCAAACTTGTGACAACAAAATGTGATGTGCCCATATATGGACGATGATGGATGATGTCATAGCACTACCATATTTGGGCACATCACACCTTTTTTGTCAAACTAGTTTGATAGTGTAGACAGAGCTTTAGGCTTACCTGGAAAGTTAATTTAATAATTATATGTAATTATGTAGTTTTACAATGTTACATGCAATTTTGCTATGTTAATATTCTTTTATTATGTGCAGTGTGTTGTCACCTTTTAACATTATTCTGTCCTGTTTGCTGTTAGTGTTATGGTAATATAATTCTTTCTAATGTATTTTATATGAATTGTAAATATCCAATGTTAATATTTTTTTTTTAAATATACTGATTGCAATAAAGATTATTTGAAAGATGGGAAACTGAGGAAATTTAAATTAGGCCCTCTACGGACCCCCGAAAGCCAACAGTACAGCGCAACCCAGATAAGCACACCCGGAGATGACCCTTTACTCTTTTTGAATATTGTAGTATCAAGTTACTTAACGTGCACTGTATGTACACAGGACCAAAAGCTTTCAAGCGGGGTGGGTGGGATGTTATTTTATTCTTTGTTCTATATTTTTTGTATTGTACCGCTTGTTATTGGGGTTTTTGTACTGGGCCCTCTGAGAGAACAGTTTTTTATTTCTAAAGAGGTCACCCGGAACAAATAAATAAATAAAATAAACATCCCTTCCGAAGACGATTCATTTGGTAAAATGACTAGAATTATTATAATATTATCAACCTTTTTTGGACATCGTGGAAACTGTTCCGACAATCGAAATCATATGTTATTAAAGTAAAAAATGATACTGCAGTAGGATATTACTTACACTATCATCCCCGTGATAAATAAACCTGTACAGAATTCTTAGAGAGATGTAGGACAACATTCCACACCAATATAATTCATGTTAGTTTACATTAATGTCACATTGTTTTAGATTTTGAATTCATAACATACTCTAGTGGTGATCAGCAATAGTCATGAGCAATGTGCGGCGCACGTGATACTAATGAATATTAATGAGCCTACTTCGTGCTAATTTATTCATTATTATGGGTTTTTTAAAACTATAATGACCCAAATGTGCCATCAGCTAATTTATGTATTGCAATAGTTTTAAAACCATGGAGGCCCAGAAGAGCAATTTTTCACTACCGTTACTGTGTAGATAAGGTACAGTAGTTCGGTTGCCAAAAAGAGCCATTGTCGGCTACTGTCTCGTACTGTATTTTGGTATTCTGGAAATGTATGAGCAATCCTTCACTACCGTTTGTGTAGATCTATTTTGGTACAGTAGTTTGGTTGAAGGCCCAAAAGAGCCAATGTGTTGTCAGTGCTAAAGTGATTTATACTGTATGTTACTGTATTGTAGTTGTAAAAACTATGATGGCACAAATGAATTTGCCATTATGTTTATCCGAATGTTATCCCAAACAAGCTTTTCTTTGCATCACACAAATAAAATAACAGCTTTTTTACCACTACTACTTTGCTGGCCAGTCATGTTTAGATACCAATTTAATGCATGATCTATAAAAGCTTTTTACATTCACAACCTCCAGTTAGAAGACACATGAACTGTACAAGTGAACTTATATGATCATGGTACCAAAGCTTTTAGACAGAACATGTGAACAACAATATATTACGTGCTTTAATCGTTGCAAAGTCTGGACAATACTGCTATGTTTGAAGTCATCAAATAATATGGCCCATTGTTTCGCGGCCTTAAATTTTTGCGATTTTACAATTCCAAATTTTATTTCAAGATTTGATTTTCTTGTTCTATAATTTGGGGAACAAAAATTGTTGACCTCTTCAGTAATTCGGTGAATGTATTTTGCCCCTGATATGGAGATGTATAAAAAATTTATTTTTACCATTAAAAACACATTCCGAATAAGAGACTTTCATGAAAACCAGACATATTTGGCCGTCCCAAAGGTGTCCGGTATTGGGAGAGTTGCCTGTAGGCCTACTGTTATGTTTGAACCATGAAATAGGTCTTTTGTTGCAGTTCATGTATTTTGAACATTGTACACGCTGTTAAAATACAGCCATGATTTAACGATCAAACATGGAGTAATAGTCCATTCACAGTTCCCCATATATATTTGTTTAGCCCAGTTTTCACACCTTAAACAAATGTTTACAATGATGTCTACATTTACTTTATTAGGCAAACTAAACAGTATGGTAGTATGGTTGTATTCAGTCTATTCAACATTTGGCCTTAAGTTATATATAATTAAAGAAGTCTAGGGGAATAAATAGCCTCCTTCAAGCTAATAAAAACTGCCTATATTCAAGAAGGTATAAAAATAAGAGGAAAGTTATAAAAATATTAAATATTATTTTGATACCTCACTGCTAGACCCAACCAACAAGTTTACTGTTTCTATCAAATACAAATTTCAACAATTTAACAAATGGACAACTTTTCTTGTAAATCTAATCAAGTCTGTATTATAACATTATTATGCAGACATCATTTGATTTGATTGGAGGATTATGGGTCACATGATATTTAATAAATATTCCATTGATTGAAACCATGCAAAAGTACATTTTTAATTATATTACATGCGAGTGCAAATTTGTATTATGTGCCTTCATCCTACAGTATGTTTGTAATGTATAAAACAAAAAAATAAACAAATGTTTTAAATTTGGGTATTGAAACACATCATTTCATTCGCTGAAGATGAAATGTTCCATTTTTTAAAACATTCATATGTATACCATTGCACTGTTGAACATTCATATGTATACCATTGCACTGTTAAACATTCATGTACACCATTGCACTGTTAAACATTCATATGTGTACCATTGCACTGTTAAACATTCATATGTATATACCATTGCACTGTTAAACATTCATATGTATATACCATTGCACTGTTAAACATTCATATGTATACCATTGCACTGTTAAACATTCATATGTGTACCATTGCACTGTTAAACATTCATATGTGTACCATTGCACTGTTAAACATTCATATGTATACCATTGCACTGTTAAACATTCATATGTATACCATTGCACTGTTAAACATTCATATGTATACCATTGCACTGTTAAACATTCATATGAATACCATTGCACTGTTAAACATTCATATGTGTACCATTGCACTGTTAAACATTCATATGTGTACCATTGCACTGTTAAACATTCATATGTATACCATTGCACTGTTAAACATTCATATGTATACCATTGCACTGTTAAACATTCATATGTATACCATTGCACCGATAAACATTCATATGTGTACCATTGCACCGATAAACATTCAAATGTGTACCATTGCACTGATAAATGTTCATATGTATACCATTGCACCGATAAACATTCATATGTGTACCATTGCACTGATAAACATTCATATGTGTACCATTGCACCGATAAACATTCATATGTGTACCATTGCACCGATAAACATTCAAATGTGTAACATTGCACTGATAAACATTCAAATATGTACCATTGCACTGATAAACATTCAAATGTGTACCATTGCACTGATAAACATTCAAATATGTACCATTGCACTGATAAACATTCATATGTATACCATTACACTGATAAATATTCGAACATTCATGTGTACCATTGCACCGATAAATTTTTCTGACTGTCATGTAAGCAATTTGATCACTGAAAGTTGCACATGACAAATACATTTTTTTATACACCACTCAATCAGATTTTGTTTAAACTTGCGCAGCGTGTTTGGAACGATTCAAATTGCATTCTAAATGAAAATACTTTTACATCGCCCAATCTGATTTCTTAAAAGCAACGAAGTACGGTAGGGCAACATGCACTTACTGTTTATGGCTGATGAACAAAGTGCTACGTAATAGTAATACTCTCATTATGAGATCTTTGTAGACATGCTGGACTGAGATAACCTCACAAGTGATGCTTAACATGTATTTAACCCAAGATTTGAGGAGGTGATTCACCAGGTTGAAATGATTAGAGCTCTGTCTACACTATCAAACCAGTTTGACAAAATGACAAAAAAATTGTGATGTGGCCAAATATGGTAGTGATATGCCTAAATATGGTAGTGATATGACATCATCATGTCCATATACTGTATGAGCACATCAGTTTTTTTGTCACATAAAATCTGATAGTGTAGACAGAGCTAGCTTTACACATTGTAATATAATAAGACAATTTTCCTTTATATAAGGAATGTAGGTCATATTAATGAGTTTTATACTGCAGAATGTTTGTAGATAGTTTCTCTTTCCTAAATGGCTTTGACGATATTCTACAAGGTAATGAGTTTTGGAATGAATCAAGGCAATCAAACAACAGAATACTGAGCTCCGAAGATCAAAGCGTTTATCTGTGGCTGCAACAAGATCAGTTCCATGCTCCCCTTATCTAACAGACACCGCGCGTTACAAAGAATATGTACATAGTACAGTACTGTTGGTATTGGTTGTAGCCAGACATAAGATCAAAGTATTGTTAAGAGTTCCTATCTTGGCAAGGTGAGCTAAGTGTCCTGTTGTTGGATTGCCTTGATTGAATTTACAAAAAGACAGCTATTAATGATATTCATCATAATATTCCTTTTTTAACACTTTGACTGCCAAACACGAAGATCTTCGTTTTTGGAAACACCACGCTTGACTGCCAAACACGAAGATCTTCGTTTTTCGCGTTTTTTTACGAAATCCGGTAGATAGGTTAATTATTGGTATATACTATAAATATGAACACTTATATTCGGTCTGGACCATCAATATTTTACAATTTGAAAGTAACTAATCTGGTTACGAACGACTGTCCAAATGGTACCTGTCGAATTACAAAGGTTTTTGTGGATTGACATGTTTGTTTGTTATCTGAATAAAAAATAATGGAGTCATTTTCAATATGAAGTCTTTAATTTTATTATTGTATGTATACCCTAATTGTTTTGGTGTTTTACTGAAAGTGACTGAGTTTCACGCAACAAACTTGTTTTGAAATGGTATGGATATTATCATCAGTTTACTATCTAGGCTAGTAGTACTAGGCTAGCCTAGGCCTAGTCGTAAAACGGTTCCGGACCAACTTTAGGCCTGGTTAACTAGGTCTGGTGTCTTTACTATGTGGATTTTGGCGAAACATTGATGTAAGATTTATGATTTATAAAATGTAATAAATTTTTCGATAGTGATAACTTGTTTTTATAGGCCTGTCGGTGCCGTGTAAGTAACTTTTTTGTTGTTTGTTGATCTCACCGGGCGATATTTTCATATTGTGATGTCTTGCACAAAATCGCGAATATCTCGACTTTCTTGCGCGGAACTACGAAAAACTCAAAAAGTGGGTTACTTTCATTTTACTATTACGATTTACATATTGCGATTTACATATTGCGATTTAAAAATCGTTCTTGGTACCATTGTAAAGCTAAATCTTTATGATTATTTTAGTCTAAATTACATATAAATCAGATCACATACATGGTTTCAATCAGCTTTAATAAAAACATCGAATTGAGCTAAAAACCCTGACGGGAACTGGAAAAACCTCTGGCAGTCAAAGTGTTAATGTGCAGAATCAGCTTTTTTGATTGTCATTGCACATTAGTTGGTTACATTGTAATGATTTTAATCTTAATGTACAGATTTTAATCTTAATGTAATGATTTTAATCTTAATGTACAGATTTTAATCTTAATGTACAGATTTTAATCTTAATGTACAGATTTTAATCTTAATGTACAGATTTTAATCTTAATGTACAGATTTTAATCTTAATGTACAGATTTTAATCTTAAAGATGTATTGTCCCTTGAAACACAAAAAAATGAAGGTCAAAATGTTCTAAATTTAAAGTGGCCATATCAAAGTAATATTAAAGTTATCCACTTTAGGGTAGAAAATTTGAGTCAAAAACAACAAGTTTACGTAATTAACAGGTAAATTAGTTAGATTACATTTCATCTGGAAAATCGTCACGAGCGAAAGTAAACAAAGATTTCAAACCATGAGTACGCATTATGCATATGCTAAATTAGGATTGTTTACAACTCGTCACGGTTAAGAAGGTATTTTCACACAGATCACGAGGAAGTTTTATGATTATGCATACATAGTAGCCAAACAAGTGCGTTTCATTATGGGATATGTTTTGATTGAAAACTTTGACTGGAAGTCAAAGTTATTTTTTTAACAAAAAAACGTCTGTATTTCAGTTAAATTATTTTTTTTTTCAAACATTTTTTGGTGATAGTTAATAACTATTATGATACTTTAAAATGACCCACCTTTTTTCGAAATCTTTTATTTTTTATTTTTTTGGAATTAGTCAAAGGGACAATACAGATTTTATACTTAACTTGTTCTGAATAATTTATATTTTATATGTTTGTATTCTTATGTTTTGTCGAGGGACTTTCAATGATCAGTTCCTTTACTGGATCTGGATAGGCTATCCTCATTAAAGTGGCAATAAACAAAATAAATGTGACTTCAAATTTTGTACTCCATATATGTTTCACTTTCAACATTTCTTTACATTTTTCCTTTTTAATTTATTTTTTTCTAATTTTATGTCCAAAGACGGATGATGTTGTCAGGAAAGAACATATACCATAAATTATTTCTGAATTTATTAATTCTGAAACTGTGGTTGTGACCTCTGGCGACTAAGGAGGATCAAAACCAATACAAATTCCATTAGCAAATCAGAAGCCACTCATCAACAAACCAACATTTTTACCCTGGTAATCAACCAAATAGTTTTGTCAAACCTTCGTTTGCACCTACTTTAAATATTGGATAGTACAACATTAAATATATCGGAGTAATGATCAGCCAAGCGTATCCAATATAAACACTACATGATGGTACTAGCTACCTGCAAACATAGTTGAGCAGGTTATTGTCTAAGTGGGTCAGCATAAAATGACAGAGCATTTGAATTAAAATTGCACATATCATCCACAAAATCGTTAATGATGAAAATAATTGAGAAACATTTTTAATTGCATGTTAAGAACGTGCTTGTCAATGAGCCCATAAATTATGTATTTCAGTCAGGCTTTTTTTGTATTGCTATACTTATATATTGCTGAGTACAATAGTGTGAACAAAATTGCATACATAAAAAGACACTATATTGAATATTGATCAAATATTGAAAATATGATGCTGTTTTGCTGATGATTTTCTACAGATCTTGAAGTTGACGACAATCAACAAAAACTTGAAAAATGAGGATATTTTGTGATCGTGAGGCAGATAACAAAACATGAAGAAAAGAATGACAACAATGATGATGACCATTGAGAAGAATCGAAAATGACCATCAGATAAAATGAGAACAATTTGTGAAGACAGATGACACTGAAAATGACCAGAATGATACTGGTAACCATTAAGAAGGATGAAAATGACCATCAGATGAAAATTAGGACAATAAATATATTTATATAGTGATCAGGATGTAAATAATAATAATAATAAGGACCAGTATGCTGTACCAATATTCATGAATTTTATCTGGTAGAAAAAAAAATTAACATTCTCCACTTTATATTTATTGGACCACAGAGAGAACGAAAAACTAATATGAGTTTAATCCAGACACACTAAGAACACAATTACCAGAAATATGACTACCGTAGCAAATTTCTATAAATAGATTTATGAAAATCCTGACAGCGCCTAATGGGCATCCTATAATGCTTTGCATTCAATATAAACAATCACATGATTTGTGTATAAAATGAACAGTAATTCATTATGTGTACCAACCAGTGGAGTGAGTTTAAATGTATCTAAATTAAAGGAAATTTATTCTACTGACTGTTACTGCAGTATTCTTGACTTTGTATAATCATGTTATGCAATTTTTTAGTAAGTTTATTTTGGCCAATCGTTTACTGTAGTGAATGTCTCATGGACTTGAAGCAAACTTATCATACTACAGTAACACATTTACTGCAGTAAAATAATTATGAAATGATCCCTAAAGAGATTTCATCAAAAATAGCATTATGTAAAATACACATTTTGAAAAATACACACTATATGATAAACAACGGAGACAAGAAATCCAGTAGTACGATTATAATTAAGGAGAGTTCACATGAAGAACAAAGGATTTAGATGTTAATAGCTCTTGCCTTTACAGCACACTCTATAATTACGCATTACGCTCTGTTGACTCCTAGATTTTTTCATTGAGGATAGTACACACCAAAGCACACTAATGGTACAGTTCTATGTGAACCAATTTTAACAATAATAATAAGAAAGCTAATTTAAATTATAGCAATGTGATTCACTGCATTTCCAAACTGATCTGGTTTTTTAATTTTTTTTTGACTGTAGATATTTATTATAATGTTTTTTATATAAATTATACTTTTATTTTTTAAGAATTGTAAATGAAATGTTTTTTATATTTTTGTATGTACTACAGTACTTGTAATTAATTGATAACTGTAATTTAGCCATTGTCTACGGAGGTTACAATGGTATTGTGTTCAAATAATGTAAGCACTGACTGAGTAATTAGTATCATACAGGGTATAATAATAACAGTTCATTCTTATATAGCGCATTATAAGCAAGCTCTCAATGCGCTGAACATTATTACCCCAGTTATTTTTTGGATCAAACACATATGGAAGCATACTCCCATAATGCAGCTAGTAATCAGCGCAAAGTTGTGTCTTGATCTACCCATTTATACACCTGGGTGGAGAGAGGAAAACGTAAGTAAAGTATTTGCCAAAGGATACAAGCAATGCAGCGAGAGTTGGATTCGAACCTCGATCTCACGTAGTAGTCGAACGTCCAACACACTGCGCCACACGCCCTCACATGTGCACAATTACATTCAGTACATTACAGCACAAATGTATACAAATAATAACATTCTAACATTTAGGACAAAATTTAATTTTATACAAACCTTATTTTTTTGGTAGTTTATTTAATTTATCTATAAATTTGTTAAACTGTTTAAAAATAAAATGCTATTGGAATAATACATTTTTTATTTAAAATTTTTTTCAAAACAAAGCATAGGCTTAGAATATAAAATAATGAACAAATTAATAGCATATTTGTCACAATACAAACATGTCTATTAAATCTAATCTTATTTTAATAAATCTATAAATATAGAAACTTATTAATCAAGAATTTGTAGTACTGTATGTTCTCTTATTGATAATACACAAATAGGGTTTTGATAATTTACTCAATAAAACCCATTATCTACCGTGTCTAATGATGTGCTTGAATTTATAGGTAATGACCCAGTGAACAATGAATACATTAGCATACATTAGCATAATTGTGTATATACTGCTTGATAGTGCTGTAAATGCACGACAATGATATGACTGCATACAGCAGTTACATATACAAAATACAAACTACAGTATAGATTAACCACCAGATTAGAGATGGACCAAATGAATCTGTTTACTATAAACAAGTACGGATGGGACTATAAATCCGTAGGTACATATCTGGCTCATGTTAATTTAAAGAACTCTACTCAGTACATCTTTCGAGACGAGTAGGGGTTACCCCGGTGTACTACCTGTAAGTACAGTACACACAGCTACTGTAGCACAATGACTGAACCATAACTGGGTCCTCTGGGAGAACAGCTTTGACTGAAGAGGTCACCCAGTATAAAGAATAATTAATAATATGAATTATCATAGGTGTTTAGCACCTGTTTGATCTTTCTCTGACTTTTATATAATATTTGTTTTGCCTTATTCTTTATGGCAGAAATTGAATAAATAAATAAAAAATAAATAATCTGAATTGCTAAAACATATTGTATACAAGGCATATGCCTTGCGATGGGTTATTTATACACAAATCAGTACAGTATAACAGGTTTGGTAATATTAAAAGAATGACTCTGATAATACTGGTTATTTTGGTAAGTTTAATGAACGATGTATTTTAGATAATCCGATGAGTACAGATTGAGGTTTGATTCAGCAATGGAGTACTACACTACATGTAGTCAACTTAGGGCTAGCAAGTGTCATCAAGTGTTCCTTGTTGGCTAGTATACAAATAATGAATGTTTATGAGTGCAATGGTACAAATAATGGCACGAGGTGAATGATGAAAGGTTATATCAACGAGGCAAAGCCGAGTTGATATAACCTTTCATCATTCACCAAGTGCCATTATTTGTACCATTACACGAATACAAAACATTCATTATTTGTTTTATATAACATCTAAATAACAAACAAAAATGTTTCAAAAAGTACTATTTAACGATCGTTGAATAGTGCGTACTATTGCACGCCATGTGACCCACATTCGTCCAATCAAATGACAGGAATTTATATAGGTGTTATATAATAAGAAATAACCACTAGACTCATGTGCATGATTTGTTCATATTTTACTTTGTACTGTAAGTGTAACTGGTAGCCTGAAATCATTAGGCTAGTAAAACCTGATATAATACTATAAATAATTATAAAATAAAATAATAATACTGGAAAAATTGACAGATAACTGATTAGTGAACCACTGCGAACAATAATGAATGTCCAGGCTAGAAGAATACAAAGATAGTATAATTATTACTAATTACTATAAAAAAAAATAAATATTTGTATTTATTTTGTTTCATTTTAAATTATTATTTGGATGCAACTTTATCATCAAAGTGTGCCAGTGCCACTGTTGTAAAAGTTAAGTTTCCAATAAATTATTATTAATTATAGTAAGCTTCATGTGTTTTTACTATTTTCATTCACATTTGTTTGTATACAGTACCATTTTCTGCTGCCAAAATCCTTCAAATTGTTGTTGTCACCAGGCAGAAAAAAATACTTTTAACTGATTACCTATGAGGAGACATAGGTTGAAGCTAAAAACAATCAGAACGTGAACCTTACTACGTTCAATTGAGAGATTGTCTCCAGCTTTCAAATTACCAATTTATTTTGATAGCTTAAATAGATCTTAAAGTGATGAAGCAATTCCTTGAGAATCAAGTGAGCGCCAGTGAGAACGTTGGTTGTATTCGTAGGTGAGCGTTATTGATTCATTTTCCATTTTGCAGTAGGCTCGCAATAGAATAACAAAAAATTCAACAACAGTGGTGTGAAGGAGCATTTTGATATATGCTTGTACAGTAGATAACCACATTTTTCTACAAAATGACAAATAATGTATAACTTGATTTGACATTATTTTTTATTCTCAGAATTGATAAATTCTGAATATACTTAAAATATCAGAAACATTTATTTTTTATATTGCGATACTCATCTACATATATGTCAAGAAAAATTCATTTCTCGACAGCTGTGTAGTTGAGTGGCGCGTCTGAAAACAAAAGCTTCACATTATTTGTTTTAAAGAATGAAAGAATTTCACTCAGAAATGTCTGGTTTTTAGTATCAAAATTTGTAATCTGGACAATTAAAGGTTCAATTATATACCTTTATGTATCTAAAGCTCTGTTTACACTATCAAACTGGTTTGACAAAAAAGTGTGATGTGCCCAAATATGGTAGTGATATGACATCATCATCATCATAACATTTTTTCGTCACATAAAGTTTGATAGTGTAGACAAGGATTAACACAATAAATAATACCTGATTTCGGGATCAGAAACAAATGTGAATATTTACAAAAATGTACGTCAACAATTCGAGCAAAAATTTGAAGTTGAAGCATAAAAGAAGGTTGTAAAACACGGTTTTTCAGAGAACATAACACGGTTCGTTATTACAAAGTTCATTGAGCATTAATAACCGTCTAAGCCGTAAGCTTTGTTACAATAACAAATTGGCTATAAAGTGAGTTGTATATTCGGTTTGTTATCAAAGGTGATGAAGCATTCGTTTGTCAGTTCCTTTATGCATGTTTAATCGGGTATTAATATCATCACATATTATGCATAATTGATTGCTTGTACATGGCATCATCTATGATACGATGCAGGGATTACCCTATTGTACAACATGATAGGCTTTCAATTTTACAAAATTATCATACTTTAAAGATATATTGTGGTGAAAAAAATAATTTAACATTTTTTTGTTGATGCCATTTTGATGTAGCATAATAATTTTTCACTTTGATCAAAAATTATTTACCTGAAAAACTGTAATATATAAAAAAAATTGGCTGCCAGCCAATGGGTTTTTGAATTTAACCATTATTCTTGTCATTTTAAAGTGAAAACATTATTTGTTTATGCGTAAAAATACTTGTATACAGTAGTAAAGTGTACAAATGTAAAATATGGTATGTGATTAATAAAGGTGATGTATAAGCTACAAAAGAAAAAAAATGAATACTTATTCTATTTCTCTAATGGGTTCACGAAATGAGTACATGCATAGATTTCATGTGCTGTACAGATTTAATTAGTGATATCAAATATTATAATCTTATTTTGCAGCCACGCTGATTTGTCATTTAGATATCATGCCACAAAAACTGCTAGATTGTAAAACAGCTCAATTTTAGTTAGAAATAGAGTGTTATTGATTTTAATGTTCTTTATTATTTATTGTACAATATAATATTTTTTAGGTGACCTCTAATACAATATTTAGTCTGAGGTATCCTCCCATTGGCATTTAATAAAATAATGCGACCTGTTCAATTCAAGCTCCAAAATACGAGATTTTGAACAGGACAACATTGAGACACAAAAGCCCATGTGTAAATGAAGCCTTGTTAGTATGGTACACAAGTTATATTCATTAATTGGTGCTTACCTTGAAACTTTCTGGGAATTCATCTTCAGTACAGTGAATCAGAGTTCTGTTTACGTACAAACAGTTGCATGCGGCGTCATCTGGTAGCGTCACAGTCTCGTAGTCGTAGTTTGCTTTATCCACAATTTGCTAAAGTGAAAAAAGTCAATGAGAATCTATTTAAATCAAAAAGACTAAAGTTGATGATGATGTTGATGACAAAGTTGATGACGATGTTGATGATGACGTGGTTGTTGATGACGATACGTTGTTGATGACGATGTTGATGCCGATGACATTGTTGTTGATGACGACGATGTTTTTGTTGTTGATGTTGTTGACGAAGATGATGATGATGACAATATTGATAACAATGTTGATGTTGATGATGATGAAAATGATGTTGATGACAATGTTGATGATGATGGCGGCGATGTTGATGACAAGAAACTTGCGACTTACAACTGATGACCTTTTGTATTCATAACAGTTATCGCTTTGAACTTAGGAACTACTAAGAATAGAATGACGAGGCACGCTCCAACTTCCCCACATGCACACAATTGATTAAAATAACCTTGTTCCTGGATTGACGCAAACATTGATTTTATAAAGCAAAACTGATAAAAACAAAAATGACATTACCTTAAGTGCTTTCTTAGCTTCTTCACTCTGTCCAATTGCAATTATTCCTGGTCCGGCCATACTCATCAACGACTTGAGATGAATACAGCCAGATATCTGTATTGTTGCTACGTTATAATCTGGGAAGCAATTTGCTAATGCAAGCGCTCCGGCTTGATTTGTTCTTGGAGAAATACCTACAAAAAATTCTTTCCCTACAAGAAAACAAAATGACTTTAAATTGGTAAATTGTAAATCATGCCAATCATTAAATTCTACTACAAATAGAAAAGTGTAGTAATACAATATTGTGTGTATGTGGTGGGCAGTTTATTTACTCAAACTCGAATGAAATTACTTCGAGGAGGATGGAGCGTTTATTTCAGGGAGGCGTTCATTCAAAGCGGGGCACTTACTCGAATACGGTATGTACTAATGGTGTATTACTAACCGCAATTTCTTGTTATTAATTTTGTGCAAGAGAGGATGTAATAGTTTTTTGCTGAATGATGCCAATTCATGTCTTATTTATATGAGCATTATTTGCCAAGGTCATTTCATCCCAATTTCAATTCAATGACCTCATAGATACCTAGGCTTATTAGGAAGTAAGATTGACTAGCCTTAAGTGATTTCTATTAGATTTGTACACCAGGCTAGTAACTGAAAGCCCTACACACACTGGATGAAAATTTTTTTTAAAGACGTACCAGTAAATAACACATTACCACCCTCAATCATAGCTTCTTCATCTTTTATGTTGACGACATGTTGTCCGAGGTCATGTGATAGCACTCGCTTAATAACTTCAAGCTGTGAAGAAATTGATCAGTTATTGTTAAAACTGAACTGTAAATAAGGTGACCTACTTAGCACTTAGCATTTGCAGCAAGGCAAGTGTGTTAATATATGATAGTACAATTTAATTATAAAAATAGTACAAATATTATCTAACTTATTAAAGATGTATTGTCCCCCAAAAACATGAAAAATAAAGAATAAAATTAGAATTTAGATATTTTGATAGCTATTTTGCAGTTTTAATAAAGTTATCCATTTCTGTAAAAAAACAAACATTTGAAGCATTTTTTTTGCTTTAAATTACATTTTTTTTTCAGGTAAATAAATAAATTTTTTTAATTCAGTTTTTGGTCAAAGCGAATAAAATATGGTAGTGATACGACATCATCACATGTCCATATATGGGCACATCACATTTTGTTGTCACATAAAGTTTGATAGTGTAGACAAGGTAACGGGACGATTCGGCCCTGAGACGATTCGGCCCTGAGACTTAAATTTATCGGCTTTGATATGCATTTATAAGCATAAAATAAGATTTTTTCCCCAAACTTTATTTTCAGAGAGACTATGGGGTAGTACTACTAGGGATAAAGATGCAATAAAGCAAACATTTTGAAAACATTGTCAAAAATGATCATTTTTTAGTCACGCGAACGATGTAAACAAGGTACGCCCACTGTTGGCCGCTTGGCGAATGCACGAAATAAACAAGGTTTTTGAAGTAATAAATTGAATATAAAATTACGTTTTTTTAATAATTTATTATATATTATATCAAGATTGTCAATATCAATAAATACGGATTGTTAAACACCTTTAAAAACTGGATAAATACCAAAAAAATGAATATGAAGTGAGACGTTTCGGCACACAAAGTGGGACGTTTGGGCCCAAAAGTGGGCCGAATCGTCCCTCCAAAAGTGGGCCGAATAGTCTTGGGTCAAATCATCTCAGGGGCAAATCGTCACTGAATTTAGAATTAAAGGACATAATTTGGACATGGGTTGGCATGACTTTAAATGATAAAGTTACAGTACTAGAATCCTTTAAACAGGGAGTTGACTCCCTGCTTTAAAGATGTGTACTGTAGAATAGCTTGCCACACCTAACATTGTTGTACTTTACTATGTCCATTATTGATAAATCTAGGTGACCATATTGCAGTATGTGTTAGTTTCAGAGTGAGGGAAATGTGTTAATCCCATGTCAACTGTTGGAAATATTTGAGATTACCGTAATAACAACAAAAATCACACACCTTACTTACAGTAGCTGTTTCTTAGAAATTTCAACATGGAATCAAGTGTGGCTTTAATTGCTTAGCAGAGGAGTGGATTAAAAACATGAAGGGGAAAGGGGACGTCACAATGTAATTGTATTTATTATGGGAGAACAGACGATCTGGACCACGGACGATCGGGCCCACATTTTGCGGTCTTACCAGTTGGTCCCAATCGTCCAGTATTTTCAGAACCCAGTTGGTCCCGATCGTCTTAGCGTTGGGCCCGATAGTCTTTTGTGTTATATAAAATAATGTGCCACATTTCATTCCTTAGTGTCAACGTGCTTTTCTTGTGTAAATTAAGATTTTAATTAAAAGGTTAATTAGATTTTTCTGATTTTATCATCGTAATTTTCCCACTAATTAACACTAGCCTACTGGTTTTAAGAATTTTTTACACTCTCGATTTATGAATAAGTGTGATTAATTTTGATTGTTATTATTGTGTTGTATGTATTCCCGTATTTAATTTATTTTTGCTCTATACAGTGTGATAACTTGACTTCTCTCTTGCGACAAAACTAACAGTATGCGTGAAACCTGATTTGGTAATACATGTACATATTTTCATATTTTTGTGACTTCAAATCGAATAATTATTTTTTAAAATTTTACGAGAATGTTTTGGGCCTAATCGTCTTATTCATTAGGCCTGATCGTCTCTGGTCCCGATCGCCCCTGGTCCCGATCGTCTTTTACCCTTGATGGGCCCCGATCGTCTCACGATTTGGGCCCGATCGTCTCACAATTTGGGACCGATCATCTTGAAGTGGGCCTGATCGTCTGATAACCTTATTTATTAATGTAATGTATGTTATAAAAGGGGAATCCCTGGACTCCTCGGCATGACTCATGCAGCAGTTTGAAGGCTGTCGCATGGGGGTTACTGTACTCAATACTTTATTTTTTATTATTTTGGGTGTACCGGCCGCCAAAATGACTGGCGGCCGAAATGCACTCTGACCGAGCCTATCCTAGGCCCTAGTAGTAGTACCGCTAGGTCAGGCCTAGCCTAGCTAGCCTATAGGCTAGGCCTACTACACAGTAGTTAAATACAAAAATGTAATCACAATTTACCTCGCCCCTCCTGCTTGGAGACTTCGGATTGCAAATCAACGCAACACCATCATGTATTATGGCAATATCCTCTACAAAACAGCAATCTGGATATTCATCATCTGCTTCAAGTTCTAACAAGTTTATTTTCAATTTTCTTAGCGTCAGAATATATTTTTCATGTTCCCTTTTCGCTTGATCTAAATCCACTACAACCTGGTCGCTCTCCCGGACTGCGTCGTCTTTCAAAGAATCTGGAATCCTACAAACTACACCACTTTCGTACTCAAAATTGAAACTCTTTTGTGCCATATTATGTAATCAGACAGAAAAAGCAGGGTTACCTGTCTAAAATTCAACGAGCTTTACCTGACGATGTCAATTTCTTCACGCCACTTCACACTGAGTCGACTCTCTTCTCTCCGGCCGTCGTCAAGTTGATTGTTGGTGGCTAGGATCTTAGCCTGGCCGCTGCTGCCCGCGCCTCTTGTGGGTTTTTTTTGTGCCACTGTTTTTGCAATAGCGCCTCCAACGTTAAGTTCACACAGAAACTTTGAGTAAGGGACTGATATAACGTTAAAAAAGGTTTCCTTTTTTAGTGAAACAAGACAAGAGCGTCATGCGGAAGCACCCTTTTTTAAAAATAAAGTGATGCTACAGGACTTTTTTAGAATCTTATAAGATGAATTTCACTAATTTTCAACTATTTATTGTATTTTCTTATGTAAAATCTCCCCTTCAAATTTATTTACTTTTTATGTAAGTAGTATGTCTCAGATTTACATAAATGTGAATCAAGTTTGGATAAATTCTTATAGCATTACGAAAGTCCTGTAACATCATTTTTATTGTTTTTCAAGCCGGAGTTACACTTTAACGCAGAAAAGTATACAAATGTTCGAATGATCCATCGCTTGTGATTGGTCAAATCACTTATGTTGCATAATTGCTGTCATGACACTTTAATCTCTTTAAAAAGAACTTCATTCACCTTTTTAAGTTCAGAATCTATGTGACTGATGACTGGAATATTTTGCTCGGCCGATTTTAGAGTAAAATAAAGCTACTCAAATAAGATGAAAGAGAATACACTACAAATTACAAAACCCTTTTGATATTATTATAAAAAAACAAGAACAAAATACCCATAAAAACTTATAGCAGCATAATATATACAACATATAAAAATTGTATCTTAGTCAATTACAATTTTTATTAACAAAATATTATTAATTATTATGTTGAATTTTTCAAAAAAGTACAAATATTAAATACGATGGGTTCTGGTGTGGTTATATACATAATAACTTTTAAATAAGTGTGAATTTTGTACAGGAATGCTGTCTTGGTAGGAATAAGGAGGCCTAATTTTTATTTCTATATCTATTTCCACCAATCCTAATTTTCTACAAATGATTTCATCATAATGGCCTGAAATCATGTCTGTGTATTATTTTACCTGTGCCAGTATAAACTATATTTGCATATATCTTTTTCACATAGAAAATCATTATCTATGTCAGTTATGTATAGCTTATGCATATTCATACAATACTACTATATCATCATTAACAAGTATGACCTCAAACATCTAAATATCGATCTCCTCAATAAACAAATATAAGAGATAAAAGAACCCTTGAAAAAGCTCTGTACTTTGCGTATGGACTATCTATGGTAGAATAACATCACTTCTATCCACTACTAACCATAACCGGGTGTAGCCCACCCTCTACAGAGCATAGTAGCATTTAACGGATATGCTATGGCATACACAACTGGCGCTCATATAATTTTTCCTGTACAATTATAGAGACTACCTGATGATTATTTATTTACGGTTTAGTATATAATAGACACAAAATAACTACATTAGTGCTTAATATGCCAGCACAGCTAATCTAATAATCCGAACATTGTTTTTGAAAACTTAAGCAATAAAAATACAAGAAAACAACTTTTCTTATATTAAAATTAAGAATACACATAGGTTATTTCATATAATTATTACAGAATTAATTTTAATTGGTGTTATAGAACACCTGATATTTAAAACATTTTATTAATGAATTTTAATTTTAAAAGAATGATTTTAAAATGTGATATGATAATGTCATTCATTAAATATTAATTAGGTACAAACATTTGTTTATAAAATGTGATTACATAGTAATATGTACAGATAGGCTGGTATTTTTAATCATTTTGCTCAAGTCAAGATAGTGCTCAAATAACACCTTCTTTAAAAAATTATTTGTATCCTATCGAGAGAAATACATCATTTTAAATGTAAAAATATTTGCGCAGGATATTGTAAAAACTGACTGAAAGCAAAATCGTTGACTTAAAGCATGTTTGATGTATCTGCCCCGTGATCTATGACATTTTTTTCCATTTAATTTATTCAGCCGTGTACTCATACGATAAGGAGAATCCGCTGGCCTCGTTGACACTGTTGGTTGTAAAAGTTAACGTGCAGAAGTCAGCATTTTCACCTGCTCGGTCTAGCGTCGAAGGAAGGAACATGTCATCAATAGAAGAACAATACTGTATTACCTCTTGTACGTAATCATCAAACTGAAAAATAAAAACAGCATTAATTTTAAATATTCTGATTTTATCTTTGATGCTAAAAGACAAAATATTAAGTTTTAAGTACAGTAACTGAATGTTCAGTGTGTGGATAATAGGTCTTAGTATTATACCCATTGGTACAAAATTCAAACTCAGGAAAAAAAATCTAATTTTAGGGTAGACTTAGTACGTTAATAGAGTGCTTAAAAACTGGACAAAATATTTCCCAAAATGTAGAGAGTATGTAGGCCTAGATATTTGCAACAAAAAAAATTGAGATTTTATCGCGCAATCAAACAGAGAAAGCACATGATATTACATACTGTAAGAGAGTCGGCTCCGCAATCACCAGAATCACCAACAGTAAATGCCATTGTAGTGAAGACAATCTTGGAGCCTACTGGAACTGTGAAATTCCAAACACATGTTATATCTGCTGGATAATTCTCACTGTAATTCGGTGAAGTGATTGTACCCGTATCATCATTCTCAGAAAAGACACCGCCACATTCTGAAAGAATAAAGCAACATTTGTTTTGGTCACTACAAGATCTGAATGGATATGACAATTAAGATTCCAAACAGCTAGGTAGAAATAATCCCACAAGGGTATGGATAAAGTGGTACTACAGAATGGTTATATACACTGCTTAGCTAAACACCAACAAATGTCTTGATATTGGAATTATCTTTTTACAAAAAAACATTACACAGCCAGATGACAACCCGCATCAAATATCGGCGTCTAATTCATCAAGGAATATTGTTTATTTAAAGGTTTGCATTTCGATTAACCACTGTGTAAGTAGTAATAGATAATCATATGTTTCACAAACCTGATGAATCTGTAGTCATCGCCTGTGTGGTCATCTGTCCAGTAGTGGTCATCTGTCCAGTAGTGGTCATAGGAGTAGCTTCTGTAACTTCTGCTGCAACAGTGGTTGATACTGGACAATTGCAGTTCTCACTTACTGGTGGATTTCCCTCGCACAAACTGTCGTCCACAACGACATTCGTGACATTATTCTGACAATCTACATCTCGCTGTCGAACGCAAAAACCGATGGCGACTTCCTGACACTGTGAAAGTAATTAACAATAACAAAATCATTAATAATATTCATAAAATATTGATTTCTGAAAATGAGCCTTAATAAGAGTGCAAAAACAAAATTATTATCTGATTATGAACTAAAAAGTAGACCTTACTACAAGTGATGTTTCTGCCCACATTTAAAACAGTTCTCTTTTCTGTCCCAATTGTTTTATTGTGATTAATAAATTTGTTACATCCTGGCTCATGTACATTAAATTGAAATAAAATAAATGTTTTGTATGGGTCAAAGCAGACAAGCACATAGTCAGTGGGTTCATTTTTCCTAAAAAGGGGGTGATTAAATGAACTAGGGGCCAAAAAGGAGAATACTGCCAAATATTGCTTTAAATTGCCTTGTAGATGAAATTTGTCGGCTTAAGCTAGATTGGGCAAAAAATGTCCAGCGTTAGACCTATACTACCAATTTTACTACTTTACTAGTTTGAAATGGGCCCTTCAAAAAGAAGGTGGTTCATTCGAACCCTACAAACTCCCAGCCTACAGATGAAGATGTGAGCTTTTTGAGATATCTTGTATAGAGACAGGCAAACAAACAAACTTCCTTGGTAAGGTTATATGTAATTTACATGGAAATACAATGTTGATACTCTTGTTTTAATTGTACAATGTTGTAGAATTGTTTTAGTATTTTCTACACAGCCTTTGAACTAATAAACTTGAACATTTATAACATTAAAAAATAAAAAAATAATCTACTTACGTCACCAAATTCACCAATTACATATTCATAGTAACTCTCTTCACATTGGCCTGCATTACACTCTTCTGACGTATGAGGTTTAATACCTTCACACATCAGATCATCCACAATAGTACCGTCATCGTCAAGGCACTCCACAACTCTTGTTCTTGTACCCCCTTCACATGGAACTGAACACTGCAATTAAATATTCTGGTGGTTATCACAAAAAGCATCAATAAAAAATTGAATGAATTTGCTAAAAGTGAAGTTGAAGATAAGGATGATGATGAATGGGATAATTATGATGAAGATGATGATGATGATGATGATGAAAGGGAAAATGATGATGATGATGATGATGAAAGGGAAGATGATGATGAATGGAATGATGATGACGATGATGAATGGGAAGATGATGATGATGATGATGAAAGGGAAGATGATGATGATGATGAAAGGGAAGATGATGATGATGAAAGGAAAGATGATGATGATGAATGGGATGATGATGAATGGGAAAATGATGATGATGATGATGATGATGATGAATGGGAAGATGATGATGATGATGACGATGATGATGATGAAAGGGAAGATGATGATGATGATGATGAATGGGAAGATGATGATGATGAATGGGATGATGATGAATGGGAAGATGATGATGATGAATGGGAAGATGATGATGAATGGGAAGATGATGATGATGATGATGATGAAAGGGAAGATGATGATGATGATGAATGGGAAGATGATGATGATGAATGGGATGATGATGAATGGGAAGATGATGATGATGAATGGGAAGATGATGATGATGCTGATGATGAATGGGAAGATGATGATGATGAATGGGAAGATGATGATGATGAATGAGAAGATGATGATGATGACGAATGGGAAGATGATGATGATGATGATGAAAGGTTAAGATGATGATGAATGGGAAGATGATGATGATGACGAATGGGAAGATGATGATGATGCTGATGATGATGAAAGGGAAGATGATGATGATGATGAAGGGGAAGATGATGATGATGATGAATGGGAAGATGATGATGATGCTGATGATGAAAGGGAGATGATGATGATAAAGGGGAAGAAGATGATGATGAATGGGATGATGATGATGAATGGGAAGATGATGATGAATGGGAAGACTGTGATAAATTTGATATTATGATAAAAAAATGATGATGATGGTCACAGTAATTGGTTAAAATAAAACAACAAAAATTCAACTTACATTTCCAAATTCACCAACGGTAAACATAAAACCTGTACAGTTACGTCTTTCCAATCGGAGAACGACATCTCCAACAACAGAATCACCGTCACTTTGATACATAATCGCCAAAAATTGATCATTTGAAAAATATTGCATTCCAGTCAAATCTCTATCACACAGTGTATATTCTGGGCTTGACAGCTATAAAAGAGTATAATTATTGTAAATACAGTATAATAGGCACTGCCAAATAAGGAATGTTTATGAGTGCAACAACAACAGAATCATCATCACTTTCATACATAATCGCTAATCTCTATCACACAGTGTATATATACAGGGCTTGACAGCTATAAAAGAATATCGTTGTTGTAAATACAGTATAATAGAAGAGTCGTAACTTTTCAGCGAAAATACCTGGTTTCCCCCAATTTGTATTAACAGATTTTGCCTTTAATAATGAATTCACTTTTTATGGTTTTCCTTGGCAGTTTGTATAAATATATATAAACAGGATCTACCATTAAATAATCTTGGCAAGCATCACTTGGTCCATCTGGAACATCAAACACCTCAAAAGTGATGAGAAGACATTCCATACTACTAACAATTATATTATGACTACAATCTTCATTATTAGTAAAAGCCAATCTAACAACAGAAAAGTCTGTGATCACTTGTCCATTGCAATCTACAAAAACAAAAAAACAGGCCTTTAGAGAGATGTGTACACAAAATTCTTGCTATTGACAATTAGAGAATGGTGAGAACAGGACGTGTACAAAACAGGACGGTATGAGTTTGAAAGCTGCATCACAGACCTCCCGATTTGGAAAAGTGAAATGTTTTAAAGCATATCTAAACTATAGAGGGCGCTATTATATTTCCAAAATTACCTCAAATTCGGACGCTAATTCATTATTTATAAATATATCTATAATAGTAAACATGGGTATTTCATGGCGTACCAAAGGTAAAAAATGTAAAGAAAATTGTATTTTAGAGGGAAATGACGCGCAATATTGGTAGACTATTGCCATATCGTGATATTTTGTTATGTTTATCCAAAATATCGGGAGAAATTATACATATCATCGGGAGGTAAAATGAAATAACGAGTTGGGAGGTCTTTCAAACCTTAGCTGTTTTAAAGTGTCATGTTACATAAGACTGAATGAATCTGTTTTGCATGTATCTATCAATGTTAGTAGTAGATATGCTTGTACTGTGTATCTGGTGTCACATATTCCAATCAAAAATGCAAAGTTATATTTTGTTTACTTGGGCAGTCAAATTCTGGGCAGGACTTGCTTCCATTATACCCTTCTAAGCCATAACAATAGAAGTCCTCTACAATGTCTCCATCTCCAATCAGAATACAATCTACATCTATTTCGTCCACACCGCTTGAACATGCTCGTGAACACTAAAAGAAAAATAAGTAGTAATGTCTCACAAACTAAACTAATAATTCTTTTGATTAAATCAGTCATCTTTAGAACTCCCAGATTAAGGTGACTGAGCACCCTATAATTGTTTCTTGACCGATGATTTTTGTTATAAAAAAAAGGTAACAGACAGAGAGTGGCCAATCGGTTCTGGAGTTGGTAGAACGAGTCTTCTCAAATAGCACTACCAACTGTAGGCACAGTGTACACAAACTAACCTAATACATCTTTCGAGATGAAGAGGGGGGTACTATTTCAATCCTCAACAACAGTATTTAAAAAAAAATGATGATAATATTCAGTTTCGCAATTTCAGTTAAATTTCTGGGTGATTAAAAAGCTATACTCTGAATATTTTGTCACCTCGGTAACAAAGGTGATCCTAAAACTGAACTAACACTTACTTCACCAAATTCATAGGTTCTGCAGACAGATTCCTCTACGAATGCAAAACTTGCAACTTTGTCCATACCATCTTCAACGTGGATAACAATCTCTACCTCATTTGAACTTGAATCTAGTACCAATGCGTTAATCACGCCACAGTAAGTGAGTAAGAAATCAGGATTGTTCAAATCCTTAATCTGCATAAAATTCCATTAATATTGAAAATTAAAATTGGTAGAAAAAAAGCAGTTTTACACAAATGGATGAAAATCATCAGAAATTTGTTTTTGTGTCTCTGAGTAACCCAAAAAAAAAAAACAGCCATAAATTCAGGAAATGAGAACGTTACCTGAAGATAGTCGGTGGTGCATTCTCCATTTTCATCAGGCTCAGCAAAATTCAAAGAGGCAATAAGGATTTGAATGCACATGTCTTCCCTACCTTCAGCTCGATAGGTACATTCTGTGTTATTTTCAAATGGCTCTGTGTTTATCAAGTTGTTAGATGGTACATATTCAAATAAACAAGCTGAAAAAGAAAAATCTTGTTTCATTTTTTCAATTAACATTTCTTGTGATTTCTGACTATTATTTGTTTTTCATTAAACTAATTTTTTATATATTGTTAATTTTGATCATAACAAATATGATCCTTTGATGATGATCATCATCATGATGTGTGGCAACCTGTGAAAAGTTGTCACAGCTCACTTGGGAAATGAAATGTCCATGAATAGTTCACGAAATAGGCAGACATAATTTGCGGACACTTTACACCATTTTTCTGAATGATATTGAAGTGGCCTATGCGGACCATATGGTATTGATGGCTCTCGTTTACTATAGTTCTGTCTTCTCGGATAAGGAGGTCCATCATACACATTTGACTTGTGTGTAAGTTAAACAACCCAGCGCATATTTGTGGGTTAATTTGACCTAGGTCAACTGGTCCATCCCTACCTCTGTTGTTTATATGGTAGGTGTTGAACTTGATGCTGTTGAGATCCTAATCCGAATTTCCTCAATTGAGGATGAATAATGTAAAATAAATAAACAAATGTAGCATACGAAAACATACGTGGGCATTCATCATTGTCACATGGTCTGGAATTATCTGGTGCGTCACCACTGCAAGCACTATCCATCTGTACTTCTCCAACATTAGGCTCTTGAAGTCTTTGGCATTGTACAGTTCGTATTTGCTCACCACCACCACAAGATTTTGAGCACTAATTTAAAAATTATAAATTAATTAAATTAATTACAAATAACTCTCATTGCATTAAGCTTCATAGTGTAGTATAGTAGTGCTATGCACAGATAGGCTTTAATGCTCAATATTAAAGCATTGCAATTATGCATGTACGTAATCTATCTTCAATTTTGATGTCTTAATTTTGTACACAAGACCCTTAAAGAAACCAGTCTTATTTTGGCCAATTAGGCCACTCTTTATTATTAAGAAATGGCCAACAAATAAAAAGCATAGATTGACGTCAGGTGGCATTCCAGAATAAGATGGCTATAAGAACCTGACCTTTCTTCCTCCAACAAATCACCACCATGGGAATCAGTCCTTCCATGTTGCTGGCCCCACAGCTCATTTAAATCTTTTTTTCATAACATTGCTTAACATTTAGTTTTAGTTATCTGTAATGCGCCATGACATTTTTTGATAAGGTACATATAAATGAATAAATATGATAAGAACAGTAACTGTAAAGTAGCTCTACAGACAATGAGATAAATCCTAGTCTTTACAAATAATAAGTTTTATTTGGAACATAGTTTTTATTTTTTTTATTTATTTATTCGGTATAAAAAAATAATCACAACAATCCCAGCGGGCAAACCTGTGATTTACAAACAATAAAAAAGCAAGTAAACAATCTTAATTACATATGAACGGGAGCACCTAAAAAAAAAACAACACAAACAACCATAGAAAAATATTACAAATATAAAATTTTATACAAATATATACTATTAATTATCAAAATTTAAATTTTAAAATATTATTTTTATAATATATTATAGCAGCAACAGCATTAGATAAACAATAAAAATAAGTGTAAAAACAGATACAGTATTTATTATAGAACAGGAAAACACATAAAAGTTCAACAATGAATACTTACTTCACCATATTCACCAGCAACATAGCCAAATTCGGGACATGTTGTCGGGTCTACCAGAATTCTAAAACCATCATCAGTGATATTGTTATCAGTACGAACGGTAAACTCTACACTGTTTGTACTTGTTGTCAGTGATGGTGGAGATTCTGATCCACAGAATAGCTCCTCAATGCCTTCACTTTGAATCTGACGAGAAGAGTAACAGAAGCGTCAAAAACAGATTATTAAATTATCTCAATACTTCTTTTTAAAATAATTTTGATGTTGAAAATGTGTGTAGTTGGTCGCTTTCTTGAATTGTAGAATGTAATTGTTTTTGGTTTTTTTTCAGTGCTCTGTTTCTGACCAACCAACTATTTAGCACCTGTTTGGTCTTTCCTTGCCTTTTATATTTGTTTTGTGTTTTTCTTTGGCAGAAATTGAATAAATAAATAAAAATAAAATGTTTTACATTATACTAATACATGCAGCTACCAATGCATTACTACTACACAGGCTAATGTAGTTTGCACAATCAAACCAAAAAATTAGTTAAACATAAGTACAAGAATTAATCTAACCTTTCCTAAGTTACAAAACATTACATTTATAATAATTAAATCAATTTAAAATTTGAATAATTCATATAAAATAAAAAAAAAACAATACCACTAAGACATCGTTTTGGCAACCTTCGCTGTCTTCTAGAGCAAAATCTATAAAAAATATTTGCAAACACATTCCTTCAACTGTAGAAATATCCCAATTGCATCTATAGTTGTTTACGTAGGTTTCAGCGGTAACAAGGAGGGTATAGGTCTCTTCTAGCATTTCTACTAACACATAGCAATCTATTAAAGAAATGAATTACGAATAAATATTCTGATTAACAACAATAAGAAACTTGTTTAAATCCTAATGTACAATTAATAATAGTTTAGGTGGTTGACTCTACCTTGCTGGGTTTTTTTCTGTGGATCAAGTCCTTCCCAGACACAAAAATCAAAAGACTTTTCGATTTGCATGTCCACTATGTGTATGACATCAGTTTTATATCAATGTTGCATTTAATTTTTGTATATTAAAAACAATAATAAATATATATATAAATAGGTCATCTTACCTTGACACGGTTCTGATTCACAAGGTTGGGTCATAACTGGTATATCACCTTCGCATTGTGAGTCATCTACTTGAGCGTCATTAGCCAATTGTAAACAATACACCTCTCTAGTCTGTTCTGCCTGTACTACTGAGTCATCGCCACATGGACACTGAAAGTTATATAATTATATAAATGAATTTCTTCTACTGTAATCAATCAACTCTCCCAATACCGAACAACTTTGGGCTGGCCTAATAAAGTTAGGCTTTCCGGAAAGTCTGGTATTCAGAATAGGTTTTTTCGGAATTTGATTTTGGGACTCAGAAAGTTTCAGAAAATAGTTGATTATATTACCAAGGGATCATCAAAGATGTAACTTAGGTGGTCACATGTGCAGTTACAGTATTTGTATAAAACCTACAAACTTACCGCGCTCCATGGACCAACATAATAAGCGTATTCAGCACAATTTCCATCAGTTATTATAAATCTGAATCCTGAAGCAGTTACATTTTCATTTGATCTAAAATAGATAACACCTTGGTTGGAAGCTGAGGTCCACTCTATCTCATCACTGCCACACAACGTCCTGTTTAGTAATGGTTCATTGACATCTGTTATCTACAAACAAAAAATCAATTATGCATGAGAGACGTATTTGTGCAATATGGAGAGCCAATTTGATAGTGCTTAGCACTCGTGTAAATCCCCAGGGTGCTGCACCGCTGTCATGTTTTTTACGTTGTTATTTGTGCCTGACAATCAAGAATAAAATAAAAAAAAGTATATATGGCCCGCTACGGTGCCTTGACTATTCTATTTTCCTTTCGAGGGGTGTCCATATTGGGAATAATGGCATATGTAGTCTCTATACATGTAGGGATCTCATGAAAAGACAATTAATTAATCTGACCAATTACATAGCTCCTTGACGCGATTAGAGTTATTAAAAGAATCTTCATGTTAGTGCAGAAGGTTCCAGGTTCGAATCTCGGTTGGGGCGACTTTTTCTCATTTTCACAAATTTCCTCATCTTATCGTTTCAAATTAATTAAATTTCAGTATATCACCAGGCGGTTAAGGATTAATGTTCTATGCCTAATGTGATATATATATATATATATACAGTATACAAACACATTAGGTATAGAAATTTAATTCTAAACCACCCGGTGATATACTGAAATTTAATTAATCTGAAACGATAAGATGAGGAAATCTGTGAGAATGAGAAAACGTTGGCCCAACAGAGATTCGAACCCAGACCTTCTGCTTGATATGCACCTGTCCTAACAATTAGACCACTGGGGCTTTCATTGTATAGTTTAAACTCAATTGGATAGCGACTCTTTAACATTCTCGGCATCATTAATCATTAATTAAGTACCAGTATATTATTGGAGAAAATGAAAATGCTGTGGATATCAGTGGCTGAATCTCAATGGATATATAAATAAAATTTACTGACACAGATATATATATAAATACCAAACATATTTTATCTATCCTAATTCGAACAATAAAATTCTTACTTGTACGTAATCCAAGCAATTGCCGTCATTGTCCACAGGTTCCAAATCAAATTGAGTAAAAAATATATAAAAACAGCCATCAGAATTGATTGTGTATGTACAGTCTTCATTATTAACATAGTTGTCTACGCTGATCAGCATGGTTTCTGTAAGTGTAATGTTCATATTACACGCTGTTGGGAAAGCAAAAATTTAACTTAAACATACACATTGAGTTCCATTTGTATATATACACACTACAAATATGTTATCAGCTTAAATGCTAAAGCTCTGTCTACACTATTAATAATAATAATAATAATAATAATAATATTTATTCGGTCATCAATGTAAAAATAACCAGGAATGAGAATAGGCTAAAGCCCAAACAGATTCTGCACTCACTCCATACAATATAATCAGTTAAAGATAAAATCATATACAAGAAAAATACAAATAAATTATACATAACATGAAATATAGTGTTTTGTTAGAGCAGCCTTAAATATTGAAATTGTTTGTGAATCTTTTATGTCATTTGGTATTTGCTCCCATAGTCTAGGAAAGGAAACAAATACAGAATTATGAAAAGTATTGCCTTTCGAATTCCAACGTAAAAGCCTACCCGGACATCTTTCACTAGTTTTAATATACTCATTGAAAGAATGGGGACAGTAACCTTTCAACACCTTAAATCCTAATGAAAGTCTATGTAATTTAAACAAGTCATCAATAGATAATAATTCAAGCACTTTCAACCTATGAAAATAAGATGTGTCCCAGGAACACCTTGTTGCTCTCCTTTGTATACTTTAAACATTATATGAGAAAGAAAATGTGCTGTGCCCATGATATGAACATGATGAATATCACTACCATATTTGAGCACATCACACTTTTTTGCCAAACTAGTTTGATAGTGTAGACAGAGCTTTAGATTAGTCAAAATTAATTTTAATACTGTTTACTTGATGTTCAATGGAATGATAAAATAAGCTAGAAACTAAGAATGTAAATTAAACCGTACAATTATTAGTAAAGGTTTGCATAGTGTAGTAGGTAATCAAAAAAAAATTATTAAGTAATACTAAAGTTAAAAGTCACCTATAAAATAAAAAATGCATTAAAACATGTGGTAGGCTGTTATTATTTTACAGCTAACAGCTTAACATCTCATCTGAAAGACGGTGCGCTATCTACATGTATTTCACCCCACTAGGTCAGCTAGAGAGCGATGGTCGGATTTGAACAAATGGACCTGTGGTATTTCAAGGTTCAGCGCACAACACAGTGACTACCACTTGTTGCTGTAAAAGAATTTGGCAAATGCAAGTTATCTGTACTACTTACATGGACATTCCTCCAACTCGCAAGATGCTGAGGATGATGGGGCTTCGTCGCAATTAGAATCATCAACCACCTCTTCCGTCATCAAATTCTGGCATTCATACTCTCGGGTAAGAACACCTTCACCGCATGTAACAGAACACTGCAAATAAATCACATCAAACAATGAGAAATATACATATATATATATTTATACCAATTGTTTTTTCCACTTTTCTAGGTGGAGAAATGTCCAACTCCATTAAGGGTGTGGCAGCACTCCTCAAAGGGTGTGGCCTGCAATTAGGTTTGTTGTTATTTTGTCTTCCTCTGCTTTAATTATTTAATTAATTTTGTTACAATATGTATGTAAATTGATTTGAAGGTATAAAAGTAATGCCCTACAGAGTGACTGTTATACAAATTGCTTGATATATTTTTATTTAAAAGCTTTACTGTGGCATAAGAAGCAAAAGTGTTTATTGCAACAACTTGTAGCTACTATATTCTTATCTGATTGTAAAACGCTTCTGAAATGTTGCCAACTTTGACAGAGTAATGGATCACTAATCATATTGGGACCAAACAATTGTTATAAAAGACAAATTAAATAAATCAATTTTTATCCATTATAATAAGGTAAATGCCTTACAGTAGATTCTCCTGAAACCACATATCCATACTGAGGACATGCACTGGGAACTATAAGGTAGCTAACAGCGGGCTCCGCGCCTCCTGCTGTCCCATCCTGTTTTGCCTCCAAAATAATCATGTTGGTTTGTGAGTTAAAAATTACTGAGCTATCACCATTACATGACCTTCCTTGCAACCAGGGAGCGTTGGCATCATAATACTGAAATGAAAATATTGTTTTTTTAAATGTGTACAGAATGAAGTAGGCAGTGATTTTCAAGCAATTTTCGGGCTGAATACATCAATGTGTGGCAGTAATTTTTCATTAGTCCAGAAGAGTTGATTCAACCTCATTTATTATATATTTCAATTTGTTTTATCCCATTATACAGTATATAGTTTACAATCTATTTATTACTGAAATCCAATGCCACCACCTAATTTTCACAATAATTTATACAAAGTCTATAACAAAAAAATTTTTAATAAATATGGTACCTCAATATAGTTTTCATTACAATCGCTTGGTAGATTCACTGACTGTATAAATAATACCAAACACTCATCAGTGTCAATAGTTATGTTTGTCTGACACATATCGTTGTCTCCAAAAAATAAATCCATACTACTTGATGAACTAACTAACATCACAGAATTGCAATCTTAAAAAAATAAATCAGTTTAATAGTATCAATCAATCAAACATTTTTATTCAAAAATAAAAATATACAAATACAATAAGAATGATAATGGGATACAAAATAAGCAAGAATGCTTTAAACATGTAATCCTAAACACAATTGAACAAACTTAATGTGGGGGATTGTTTTATCTGTCAAATTATTCCAAATATGTGTTCTTGATACGATATGCATTGTTAGTGCATTTGTTGTGGACAGTAGTTTGACCTGTTTCTTGTTAAGTAATTATGGAATGAGGCAGATGTACTAAACAAGTTATTAAATGATACTTGTAATAGATTATTTTTATATTAGTACATAAATATGGCAGTGTATTTAAAATAATAAATTTTTAGTGCTGGTACAAATAATTCAAAGTTCAAAGATGAATATATAACAAATTTTCATCTTTCACCGAATCAAATTATTTGTTCCATTGCACGAATATCCAAACATAATTGTTTAATTTGGTTTGTCCTACTAACCTGGGCATGCCTCAATTTCGCATGTTTGATTGATACGATATGGTAAATAGTCAATGTCATCACAATTGGAAATATCAGTTTCAGTGTTGTCTGACAAGGATATGCACAGTAGGCTTCTAACTTGATAACCCTCTCCACAAGTTGCAGAGCACTGAAAGTACAATAAAGGTAAAAGTGAACTTTTTATTCACTCTGAACGTAAGGGAATGTTAGGAGTCTCAGTTCCTTTCTCTGCCACCTTATCGTCTCAAGGTTTTTCAATCAGGCACTCATACAGCTAACCACTTGGCTCCCACAATAAAGACGGCATACTGTAACAGAATGCAATACATTGTACTGACTATTCCTGTAACTCCTTCAAGTTAACATGGATCTATTATTCTAGAATAAATAAATAAAAAGAAGAAATCTCTTACATCTCCAAATTCTCCAACGGCGTAAGCAAATTCTGGACATTCAAAAGAAAAAGCAGTAGCAGCAAAACCTTCTGCGACTGTGTCATCATCAGAGAAAAATCTCAAAGAGATTTCCTGGCTAATGCCATAGAATACACTGGCGCTTTCATCACCACAGAATCGGTAATACGTGTTTTCAAACCCTGGCTGGTCAAGCTTAAAGGCAAAAAAAACAAAATGATACTTAATGATAAATGTTTTTTATAGAATAACATGCAGCATAGCAAATTTAAGGATATAATGAGCCTTTGATCATCGTTTTGGAATTGGCGCTATAAATGTTTGATTATTAAATTATTACTGTATCTGTGACTGTAAGTGTAAACGCTAGTTGAGGCTAAGCCCAATATCTATAACCTAGAAATTAAATGCATGGTGTGAGAAAATATTAACGTTTTCATTTAAAATTATATTATTCAATAAATAAAGCAATTTTGGATGAATATGTAGTTGATATATTATCATTATCTTAGGAGAAATGCAAATAATGTACCTCAACATAGTCAAGACAATTGCCATCATTATCTGGTTCCTGCATTTCTAAAGTATTGAAGTAAATAACAACGCATTGTCCGTCATCAGCAATAATTTTGTATGAGCAATCTTGGAAATTGTCATAATCTGTATTATCACCAGCAGGGTCATAAAACTGAGGACCTCCGGCTTGAATATCCTGACCACATGCTGCAAAATAAAAACATTTTTTTTCTGTGTCAATTAAAAAAAAAAGAAAACCACTATTAAACTTTATGTAACAAATAAATGTAATAAATGATGTAGCCATGGATACGATGATGTCATATCACTACTATGTGTAAGAATACCACTACCATATTTGGGCGCATCACACTTTTTGTCAAACTAGTTCGATAGTGTAGACAGAGAATGAATGAATGAAAGAAAGGTTTTTAAACTTACGTGGACAATCTTGGATGTTGCACTCTTCGGTTTCTTCTGGCTTAGCATCATCGCACACAGAATCATCAACAACCATTTCAGTTGCCAGTTCCTGGCACTCAACTGTTCTAGTCTGTGTACCGCCACCACATGTTCTGGTACACTATTATGAGAAAAGGTTACTATAGGTTAACAAATTCATGATGAAGATATTTTCTTTTTAAATCTGTATATAATACCAATCAAATATTATCAAAATAAAAATTCTTTTCTCTGGCAAACAGTACATTATGTCATATATAGATATGCATGAATTGTTCTATACAAGTATACAATTATTTACTGGTCTGAAGGGCATAGTTAAAAATATATGTATACTATATCCCGAGATGAAGTCGAGTGATAGTATATCTCCAGATCACTGAGGGGTATAATTTTTACCATGCTCCGATGAAAGCCCAGTAAATATTTGTTTTATATACCATACACACAAGCAAAAACATAACATTGACTTGGTTGGGCCAAACACCATTCACCGTACACCCCTATTCAGTGGAAACTTTGTTGGGTAAAATTTATTTACATAATTGTACCAATGTACTTACGTCATCGAACATTCCAGAAACATATCCATATGTTGGACAATCAATTTCTGTAATTGCAATAGTGTAGCTGCCGATCTCAGTGTCATTATTAGACATAAATCTGACATCGACCTCATTTGAACGGGATAGAAAAGTAGTAAATTCAGATCCACAAAATTCTACTTCAGGTGCATCGTTTCCAACATCAAAGATCTGAAAATATAATAAAGAACAATTTTAGTTTTCATTTTGATTATTATATTTAATACAAAAATAGTATTTAAATTATTAATTTAATAACGAGGGCGTGTGGCGCAGGGTGTTGAACGTTGGACTACTGATCGTGAGACCGAGGTTCGAATCCAACTCTCGTCGCATTGCTTGTATCCTTTGGCAAGATACTTTACTTACGTTTGCCTCTCTCCACCCAGGTGTATAAAAGGGTACCCGGTTAGATCAAGACACAACCTTGCGCTGATTACTAGTTGCATTATGGGAGTATATTTCCATACGTGTTTGATCCATTCATTGAGCGCTCGCTTATATGCTCTATATAAGAATGAACTAATGTTATTATTATTATTATTTTTAATTAAATGAAATCATCTTTAAAGGGCTGTCAAAACGGAACTGAAAACAATTCAACTGTATGTTGAGTTGTGTAAAATATGTTAATTTCAGATAAAGAATATCCAGAACTGGACTGAACTTTTCATCATATTGCGTTCACTGTACAAGTTTTATCAACCCTATGTCAATATAACACACAAATTTGCTTAAATAAAATTTCTTTCAGTTGAATTATGTTCTTGATTGACATAAGCCTGTCTTTAATGAGTGAATTTAGGCCAATAATGCCGACTGGGCCTACTGGCTACAATCAATTTAAACTAACCAAAATTTTGTCTGAACATTCCCCGTCAACTCGGTCTGGCAATGAAAATGTTAGCTTAGTAAGCTCGATACATTGGCCTTCACCCAGATTGATGTCAGCGCGACAACTAAGATCAGCCTCATAATTAGACATTAGTAAAATACCGTCTTCTTCAAAAAATTCATCACATTCTGGACATGGTCCTAAATTGCATGACTGTGATTGAGGGGGCGCTTCAATATCAGCACAGTTACTGTCGTCTACAGTGACCTCAGTCGAAATGTCAACACAAAATATATTTCTTGTCTGCATACCACTTCCACAAGTTCGATCACACTAAAGTAGGAAGAGAAATGTATGAAACATTCATAGGTGTTATTGCGATTAATATACTTCACTGTTCTGAGTTGATCAACTAGCATAGGTGTTTTGCACCTGCTTGGTCTTTCCTTGCCTTTTATATTTTGTTTTGTCTTTTTCATTGTATTGTATATGTCAGAAATTGAATAAATAAAAAAATGTAAAAAATTTGAAAAAGGCATCTTATATTTTCTCATCAAAGAATTTGTTTATATTAACAAAAACACAGTTAATTGAAATTAACTAGTAATTTTAATAACTATTTTGAAAGAAAGGAAATGTTACAACTTACATCTGCGAATGGAGTAGTTCTGTAAACGAATAATGGACACGCGGAAAATTGAAAAAAACAACTAAATCCGGCAAATTCATTAGTGTCATCAGAAACAAATGTGATGAGGGCAGTTCGACCGGCAGTTGGACCAAAAGTGGTTAATCCTACTGAACCACAAAAGGTCTGGTTCAAGTTCAAGTCTGTTGGGTCCGTTACCTAGAAAATAATTAAAACAACAATGACAAATTTTCTTAATTCAAGTAATATATACATCAAAGGGCAAATTACTGAAACAATTACAATTCTGTGGCTGGATCTCAATGGAGATACAAAATAAAATAAGCACTGAAAAAATGACAATGCTGTGGGTATCAGTGGCTGGATCTCAATGGAGATACAAAATAAAATAAGCACTGAAAAATGACAATGCTCTGGGTATCAGTGGCTGGATTTCAATGGAGATACAAATAAAATAAGCACTGAAAAAATGACAATGCTGTGGGTATCAGTGGCTGGATCTCAATGGAGATACAAAATAAAATAAGCACTGAAAAAATGACAATGCTCTGGGTATCAGTGGCTGGATCTCAATGGAGATACAAAATAAAATAAGCACTGAAAAAATGACAATGCTCTGGGTATCAGTGGCTGGATCTCAATGGAGATACAAAATAAAATAAGCACTGAAAAAATGACAATGCTCTGGGTATCAGTGGCTGGATCTCAATGGAGATACAAAATAAAATAAGCACTGAAAAAATGACAATGCTCTGGGTATCAGTGGCTGGATCTCAATGGAGATACAAATAAAATAAGCACTGAAAAAATGACAATGCTCTGGGTATCAGTGGCTGGATCTCAATGGAGATACAAATAAAATAAGCACTGAAAAAATGACAATGCTCTGGGTATCAGTGGCTGGATCTCAATGGAGATACAAATAAAATAAGCACTGAAAAAATGACAATGCTCTGGGTATCAGTGGCTGGATCTCAATGGAGATACAAATAAAATAAGCACTGAAAAAATTACAATGCTGTGGGTATCAGTGATTGGATCTCAATGGAGATACAAATAAAATAAGCACTAAAAAATGACAATGACAATGATAAAGCCAACTAAATCAAAATGATAAATTTAAACAGCCAGAAAGAAATTGCAGAGCTTTAGCGTAATGTATGAATGGACAAGCATCCCATTAACTTACAGTAAAATAGTCATTTTGACATACACCATCAGTTGCTTCTTCTAAATCAATTGAAATGAAAACCAACGTTACACACATGTCATCAGGTGCGACAAAGGTATACACACAATCTTGATTTGGTAGATATGTATCTTCACCATCAGGTTTATTGCTGAAAATATTCTCTGTGACTATTTCTTCATCACATTCTGCAAAAAAATAATAAATAAATGAGTTCCATAACAACTGGATACATCATCACCAATGTGTTAGGGCAGAAATAACAGAGGGTGATACATTTTATTTAAAGAAAGTAAATAGCCAACCAAACGTCAATTGTCTGTGACAGATTTCTGGCTAAATGTAATTGTTTGTTTGCCTTTATTATAAGTGAAATATATTTGTTAAGCAGTTTATGGTTTCATTGAGAGATTTATCAATAATAATAATAAATCATCAAACTAGTAAAAGCAATTGCACAAACCTGGGCAAGGATCCTCAAGACAAATCTCAGACGTTGGTGGTTTAGTTCCAGAGCACAAGGAGTCATCAACAGCAGTTCCTCCCGCAATAAACCAACAGTCCACTGTCCTTGTTCGTTCACCCTCACCACATGTGGAAGTGCACTGCATAAAATAATTTTATTAATCAAAGTAAAAATGCCATAAAATTTAAGATAAGATCAGATAACATTATTTGTCAAAAAGTGAAATTAAATTTTTAATTGAAAAACCATTTCTAAAGTTATCAACTACCAATAACAAGTTTTCTAATCCAATCATAAAAAAAAATTAAAAAATTAAATTTGTTCTTGTAGTATAGATGTTTTCTCGGAAAAGGACATTAAAGGTCAGTTTACACCTCTGGCATGTGTGTACTTTAAAGAACCCAGAGCATTTTTCGGAAGAGTAAGGCATTATCTCAGTGTATTGGTCAATCTCAGCCCCTGTTATACACTGCACTATGGCTGCTGTGGGCCAAATCCTGTTTCTTCAATTGAGGATGAAAAACATAACATAGGTCGCAAATATTTTTTTTTCTTTTAATAAATAAACAGCTTAAAATCAAGAACTCACCTCACTCCATTCACCTGGAAGGTAGGCATAAACTTCACATGGAACAAAAGCTATGGTTGTGGAAAATCCTCCTGCAGTAATATTGTCATTTGTAACAAATGTCTGTTGGACTTCTGATGACAACGACTGAAAAAATTCCTCGGTGCGGTCTGAGCCGCAATCCCTTTGCCGAATTGTTGGGTAACCAAGGTCAAATACCTGCGTGGTAATGAACGCAAACAATTATTTTATTTTTGTAAAGCTCTGTATACACTAATAAACATCATCGTGTCAAATAACTGTGTTTTTTTCTGGAAATTGTGGTTTTTCGTGAATTTCAATTATTATAACGAATTGGAGACCTTTAGTAGAGCTATTGCATAATTATCTTGATACATACCTCTACGTAGTCGTTCTCGCATTCGCCATTATCGTTACGACCTTCAAGATCAAAGACTTGGTCAAGTATGAAAATACATTGACCCGATGTGCTGATGATGGTGTACGTACAGTTAAGATTATTACTGTAAGGATCTGGATAATTTGGACTTTGGATAATCACGGTGGATTCACCATCATCGGTAATAAGGACATCACAAGCTATAAAAGAAATAACATAAAGAATTAAGTTGAAATAATTTTACGGTAAAATTTAGGTTTAGAGAGAACCTGAACAACTGACTTAGCAAACAAGACCAATTTTATACCATTAACATTTCTGAATAAATTTTATATTTATTTTTGTGCGTAAACTGTCAACCAACATATTTTTAACACGTAATCTACAAAAATGTAGTATTTTTTTTATATAATTGCTTGTAAAATAAAATAAAAAGTTGCACACATATTTATCATGGTGTTGGCAACCAGATGGTTATTTGAACAGAAACCTAGCATGTCAAACTAAGTTGGTAAAATTAATACAATTAGATAAAACATACATGGACAGTCTTCTTCGCCACACGCTTCTGTTGATGCAGGAACATCTGTTCCACAAATGACATCAGGCAGAACAGTGCCATCACTGGCAATACATTCTACAGTCCTTGTTCTCTCCCCGCCACCGCATGATACAGAACACTGGGGTAAAACATTTAAAATGTAACACAAAATCCTAATATTATGAATTAGAACATCTGTCTACACTATCAAACTAGTTTGGGTTAGGGTGCCCAAATATGGTAGTGAGGTGCTAATGGTTGTGATATGACATCATCATGTCCATATATGGGCACATCACATTTTTTTGTGACATAAAGTTTGATAGTGTAGACAGAGCTTAAGCAAAACAACTGGTGAACATGGTGGCTTGTAAAGGATCATGTCAAAACATGTCACTGTACAGTTACTGCAGTAAGTACATTTTTTACTGCAATAACGTATTATTTTTTTTTAGTTTGTTTCAATGTACAAGTTTATGAGGCAGTTTCAAAATAAACAAAATATAATTACTGCAGTAACTGCAGTAGAACAATGTTTACATGATGCCTATGATCATAGCAAAATGTTCAGAATGCAAATTAAAAATAGTTACAGCAAAACATTTGAAGAATAAGTACAAAGCCTTGAAAATCCATGGCAAGTTGTAAAAATAAACATGTTATTGTAGAGGGTTAAACTATGTATGTTATGAACACAGGCCATTGTCGTAATAACTATTTCAACTTTTTATTTAATAATTACTAACAAAATGAAAATCCTTACATCAGAAAATTCACCAACTCTAAACAAAGCAACAGGGCAATCAACAAAGTTCAAGTAACCATGGTAACCTGCATCGGTTATTTCATCATTGGTGATGAGTTTAAGGATGAAAGTGGAAGTAAATGATCGTATTATCAAATCGTCTCTGGAACCACAAACCCTCTGTATAAAATCTGAATTTGAAACGTCGTAAAACTGAAATACAAAGAAATCACAGTATTATTAATATTGTATCTTTTAATATTAACACCTAATATAGCGCACATTTCTATGATATGACTGATGATACAATCAGTGGCACTTTACATACTGCCATAACATTGGTTGAAATAAAGTTTTAATGACGTTACCTAACAATATGTCCCTCAAATATGGTAGTGATATGCTCAAATATGGTAGTGATATGCTCAAATATGGTAGTGATATGATCAAATATGGTAGTGATATGCTCAAATATGGTAGTGATATGATCAAATATGGTAGTGATATGCTCAAAATGGTAGTGATATTCTCACATATGGTAGTGATATGCTCAAATATGGTAGTGATATGACATTATGCCTAAATATGGGCACATGTCTCCTGAATAGTGTTCCAAAGGTGAGATTTATACATATATTCTTGTACTATATAATTGGCCAATTTCTGAAAAAATGACAATGTTGTGGGTATCAGTGGCTGAATCTCAATGGAGATACAAATAAAATAAGCACTGAAAAAATGACAATGCTGTGAGTATCAGCGACTGGATCTCAATGGCTATACAAATAAAATAGACACTAAAAAAATGACAATGCTGTGAGCATCAGCGACTGGATCTCAATAGAGATACAAATAAAATAAAAAGAAAGTTAAATCAAAACAGTAAAGTAAAACAGCCAGAAAGAAATTGCAGAGCTCTCGGATTACACAAATCCTTTACACTGACCCTACAATTAAGTATCTAATTTAAAATAAAATACTAACCTCTAGATAGTCATTTTCACAATTATCACTATCTTCAACCTCAAAGACATCAAAGACAATTTCTACACACATGGAACCTCCAACGAAAATGGTGGTAGTACAATCCTCGTTGTTGGGGTATGTACTAGGGTAGTTACGTGAAAACACCTCACCTTCTTCAATAAGAAGTTCATCACACTGATCAACTGTAATTCAGACAAATATTACATAATAATAATAATAACATTAATAATAATAATAACATTAATAATATTAACAGATAATTATAACAGATAATTATGTTAAATGTAAGTTACATAATATCAGAAAGGAATGACATAATGATGATGTAATCCCCTTAATTGGTGTTCTACTGTATTTAATATTAATATTTCTGATATTTATCTGTTTTAGATTTATATAATATTTTACTTTATTCTAGTTTATCAAATCTGTTGTCATTGGTGTTGGTTTTGAATAAATAAAATAAATAAATACCTTCTAGTTGAATAAATTCGAAATCAATAATATAGCCAATGGCTACTGTGTCGCCATCCGTCCTAAATGTCACGTTCACTTCATTTGTCGTAGAAGTAAACATACTACCTGATTGTGTTCCGCAGAATACCTCTTCTTCATTAGCCGATGAAAACTAATAATAAAATAATTTAAAATAAAATATTTATGAAAGGGTGACGTGTTGTCGGCCTGCCATTCCACCCATAAAATTGCTCAAGACTGAGTGATTTAAAAGATCACCTGTTCTTATTAATTTAAAGCAAAAAATTGACAAATTTGCTGCCAGCCAATGGGTTTTTGGTTGAATTTTTTAAATATTTATTTTTCATTTTTCTTTGGAAAGTTTATTCACGAAGCGGGATCTCCGAAGAGATACTTTTATATATATATATATATAAACACATCAGGCACAGAACATTAATTTGAAACAGCCCGGTGATATACTGAAATTTAATTAATTAATTTGAAACGATAAGATGAGGAAATCTTTGAGAATGAGAAAAAGTCGCCACAACCGAGATTCGAACCCGGAACCTTCTGCTTGATATGCAGATATCCTAACCATTAGACCACTGGGGCTTTCATGGTATAGTTCAAACTCGATTGTGACTCTTTACCATTCTCGGCGTGGTATGGCAGAACAGCACTAGTCCTTCATTATACTTACAGTGAGCGAGTCTTTGGTGCAGTTTTCTGAATCCTCCAGATCAAATACAAACAATGAAAATTCAATGATATTGTTGATAGGAGCTCGGATGATAGTGAGACAGTACAAGTCGTTTTCGTAATTGCCAATTGATGGCGATTGAATCTCACCACTGACTGTGCGCAGGGTATCATTCCCACAGGCTGGAATGTAAGAACCATTAATAGCATGTTATTTGTTAAACCATTCTGACATACAGTAATAGGAAAGCTTTGGATTGTAATAACCTATGACCTACACTTGGTTGGTGTTTGGGTATTTTATTTTATTCCAGTAATCTGCAATTAATTTTTGCCTATAGGTAACCACCACAAGTTTATAAATCACAAACATGATGAACCAAGCTACGTATGTAAGTATAGTGCTGTCAATGTTCTGGGTACTCAATCAAATGCGCATGACATAACACAAATTATACATTATTTATTGCCGTTTTTTTATGTCTTTAAAAAACAAAACTTACCATCTGGTGGTGGACAATCACCAGCAAGACATGATTCCATTGCTGGAGGTCTTTCAAGACCACTGCACACAAGATCATCTACCTCAACCCCATCGTTGTAGCAAGTAACTGATCGTGAACGTGTGCCCTCTCCACAGGTAACAGAACACTAAAACAAAGACACAACACAAAGTCAAAACTAAATCACTACTACTACTACTACTCTACTATTTTCAAATAAGTTTCATTTGAGGCTTAGGGAGTGAAGTTGAAAGAGTTACAAGCCTGGCACTGGATCAGGAATGAACCTCGGAATGTGGAATTGGAAAGCAAGCACAATAACCAAGTTACAGCTCCACTACAATTCTGTTCGGGAAAAGATTATAGACAATGTATTACTAGAAGAGAAAAATAAGGAACAAAGACAAAGAAATTACCACTCCAAACATTCCAGCTATCCACTGGATGCCATCTGATGGGATAACTTGCACTGTAGCTGTGTAACCTCTTCGATTAACACTAGCATCACTCGTGAAAGTAGCAGTGACCTCTCCACTGGTAGATGTTACTGTAAAAGGTACTTGAGGCAGTCCACAGAATTGTTGGTTAATATTGTCGTCAGTGATCTAATAGAAAAGAAAAGAATATATATTTAAAAAAGGTAATATATATTCATTCCGAATTCACACCAGCCGCATTCTTATCTGCAGACACTTCTACAGTAGACCCCTATTAAGAGGGATCATCTTTGAGACCAAAAAAAAGTGTTTCCTTAATAGAGGTTAACCATAGTGTTATAACATATATTTTCCCTCGTTCGTGGAAAGTGTCTACTTAATAGGGGTGTCCAATGAATATAGGACTGAAGGGACTCTCTCTTTTTCTAATAGAATATTTTGAAATAGAAGTGTGTGATAGACTTGAGGTACCAAAGTGTTAAAATTCTTATTAATTCGAACAATTTAAATTTAGTTTAAATAACTATTTAATTTTTAGTGTGGTAATCTGTTAAAAATAAGTAATTAAAAAAAGTTTTTTTTTTTTATTTATATTTTTGGATGACCACAGATGACCCCTGCAAAAATTTAATCTTTTTAAAGTATAGAGTAATTAAGAATGTGCATTATATTACTTACTGTGAGCACATCACAACTGCAACCTGGACATTCCTCAACATTAAACTCGGTAAACGTAACTTGAATACGTCCTTCGGTGGTAGTGTAAACAGTTTCACAAATGTAATCGTGAGGATAATTATTGGGATAGTTCGGGCTAGACAGCGTGTACACCTCACCAGCAAATACCTCAATGGTTTCATCGCAACCAGGCAATAGAGGGCAGCTTTGAAGGTAACATGTACGTGTTAGAGGTGGTTCAGGATCAGTGCACTCAGCTACATCCAGTATTACTTGTGAATCTTTCGAGAAGTAACAAGCAATTGTACGTTCTTGGAATCCAACGTCACAAGTAACCGAACACTAAAATAGTTGGAAATAAAAAACTCTTAAAATGGCTTCACATCATCATGTATATGCTAATACAAGGGGAACTAAAAATACGGATCTATAATTTTATTTAAATATCTTTTTTGATTGGAAGAACTTTAGATGGTGAATATGAGCAGGATTTACAGATGCGATATGTACAATTACGGAAAAATATCACTACATATACAATATGCGTATCGTGCCGTGTTGAGTAATGGAACCGTAATCCATAGACATAATATCGGCAAAGGCTTACTCGCTCCAATGTTCAAATGGTAGAACGAGTCTTCTTGGATAAGAACTATAAACCATAGGCGCAGTCTACGCAAAATCATGTGCACCCAGCAAATGTTGTTGATGAGTAGGGGTTTACCCTGGTGTACTAGTCCACACAGGCACTGCCGTGGACAGATAAAAAGGAAAAGCATTGGCAGCACTGACATGACTTGACTCTTAGCTGAGAAGCATGTAGTTGAAAAAGTCCACAGCACTGCAATGATCGTTGGAATGGTGCTAAACAAATGGACATTATTATATCATCATAATAAGTTTAGCAAGGCTCATGTGATGTAACAAGCTTACCTCTGTCCAGACTGTGGCAATCCAGACACCAGCACAAGGGGGAAGGTCTGGACATGCTCTTTCACCTGCTGGTCTGACAAAGTCTTGGCAAAATACATCATCTACAAGTTGCAGAGAAGAAGTTATGAGATAACATCCTACAGTACGAGTCTGCGTTCCCTCACCACACGTTGTAGAACATTCGGACCAAGTCGAAGTCAGGTAACTGTACCTGAAACAGAAGTATTTACATATAGAAAATATGTTAATTTTTCTTCTATACCACTTTGACATTTTAAAAATATATAATAATATCATGGATATAATGTTGTGAAATTTCTAAGAGCTGTACTTATTATTGACCCAGTCATTTTTTATGGAAACATACTTCCATAATACAGCTAGTATTCATCGCAAAGCTGTTCCTTGGCCTTACCAGGTACCCATAAGCTTAAAAGCATTTACACAACACCACTGAGAAAATATTGTTACCGAGGGAAGAAATTTTACTTACATCACTGGGCAAACACTGTTTGTGTTACAATCTTGAGAAGTGTCAGGCATGGTGTTAGGATCGCAATTGGAATCATCTACAATAGTATTCCCTCCAGGAAACTCAATACAAAATACCTGTCTAGTTTCAGTGCCAATGCCACACGTCACTGAACACTGAAAAAAAAACACATATACATCATTTAAGATGAGAATTTAAGAACAGAAGATTTTAATTTACAATTGTGCAGGGTGCAAGGTTGGCAAGGAAACTTCCACACAATCTCAAGTTTATTTTAAGGTTTCTATCATCTAGCCTTTGATGGCCTAGCATTAATTTGAACATCGCCACCTACCCAGGACACCTGAAAGAACTGTATCTAAGGGAAGACGCACCTAGATAAATAGGTAGGGGGAAAGACACACCTAGATGAAAAAGTAGGGGGAAAGACACACCTAGATGAAAAAGTAGGGGAAGACACACCTAGATGAAAAAGTAGGAGAAGACACACCTAGATGAAAAGGAAAGGGAAGACATACCTAGATGAAAAGGTAGGGGGAGACATACCTAGATGAAAAGGTAGGAGAACACACTCCTAGATGATTAGGTAGGGAAACACATCCCTAGTTTATAAGGTAGGAGAACACACGCCTAGATGATTAGGTAGGGAAACACATCCCTAGTTTATAAGGTAGGGGAACACACTCCTAGATGATTAGGTAGGGAAACACATCCCTAGTTTATAAGGTAGGGGAACACACTCCTAGATGATTAGGTAGGGAAACACATCCCTAGTTTATAAGGTAGGGGAACACACACCTAGATGATTAGGTAGGGAAACACATCCCTAGTTTATAAGGTAGGAGAACACACGCCTAGATGATTAGGTAGGGAAACACATCCCTAGTTTATAAGGTAGGAGAACACACGCCTAGATGATTAGGTAGGGAAACACATCCCTAGTTTATAAGGTAGGGGAACACACTCCTAGATGATTAGGTAGGGAAACACATCCCTAGTTTATAAGGTAGGGGAACACACTCCTAGATGATTAGGTAGGGAAACACATCCCTAGTTTATAAGGTAGGGGAACACACACCTAGATGATTAGGTAGGGAAACACATCCCTAGTTTATAAGGTAGGGAAACACATCCCTAGTTTATAAGGTAGGGGAACACACACCTAGATAAAAAAGAACTTCCTGTATGTTTCTTGTGTCTTATTATAGGCTGTATTTCATTGATATGGTCCCTCGTCATGGATGCTCACTTTTGAGCATTGATTGCATTGCTCTGATGAATTATAAACTTGTTAATTTAGACTTACATCCATCCATGTACCAACTGTCCATACTGGAGCCTGGCAAGAACTTGGAGGAGTACATGTTGCAGCCTCTGGAGGTTTAGTGAGGCCAGCGTTGAGACAATCTTGGTCTGTGGCACTAACTAAAGTACTGCCACTTACAAAAACACAGAACACATCTCTTGTTTGAATTCCTTCGCAAGAGCATACAGAATATACGTTGGTAATATACTGATACCTGAGTAATAAAAACACAATAAATTATTAACTTTGAACCTATAAATTATTGTTAAAAATAATCTTATTATCACAGAAAACTCCTTCCAGTAAATTTTACTCAGTTCATTTTAATGTTAGATTTTATAAAGGACATTTTAATCATCAAAAGTCTTTATTTCATTTCAAATGTATAGTTCAATGTTACAATATGTCTTAAAGCAGACACTATTACTGCATAATTCAATGTATTCTAGGTGTATTGTTAGCTATTAAACCATATTTTCCATATAAACAGGTTGCTATATTTAATATGATAAATATCATTGCTAAATTATTTATTGATGTTAGAATACAGTAGTAAAGCCCCTAGAGCTCTGCCTACAAAATAAACCCCTACGTGACAAAACATGATGATGTCATATCACTACCATATTTGGGCACATTACACCTTTTTTGTCAAACCAGTTTGATAATGTGGACAGAGCTCTAAGCTATGGACATACTCACATTCCAGTACACATGCCTAAATTACAGTCTGTCATAGTTGTTGGTGGTGTACCTCCACAAAAGCTATTAGACACTACCACATTGTTATTCTGGGTATCTTGGCATTCTACAGTTCTAGTTGCCATACCTGCCCCACAAGTAACTGAACACTAAAATAAAAAACAACCTTGTTTTAAGCTCTGTCTACACTATCTAAACTAGTTTGACAAAAAAAAAGTGTGCCTAAATATGGTAGTGATATAACATCATTATGTCCATATATGGGCACATCACAATTTGTTTTCAAACTAGTTTGATAGTGTAGAGAGAGAGAGTTTTAGGGCTATTGTGCTTTGTTGTAAATAGGCACATTCAATAATGTCATGTCTCATAGCCATGGCACTCATGGTGCAATTCAATGTGCAATAATCACTCAAAACAACCCTCTAAAGCGTCACATCTGCTTTGGTGTGGCTCCGGAAAATAAAACCATATCTCAATGTTTTGTTTCTCGACACTCCACATGGCTATCTTTTTTCTCGATATACGCATAGCCGCATGGCATGCCATAAAATAAACGCTGTATGGGCAATCTGAAGCGTGGATAGAAAGATTTTTAAGTCTGTCTACAAAACGGTCAGTAGCATTTTACTTTTTAAAAGCATTAATGAAGTACTAACCCCTCCAAAGCTTCCTACGACATAAGCGTATCGGGTCGGGCAAGCAACTTGCGTGTTACAATCTCTCTGCGTATCTGGCGCAGTAAGTCCTGCTGATACACAGAATGAATTATCCACTATCATAGTGCCTTGAACACAAAATAAGTTTCTCATCTCCACTCCAGTACCACATGTCACTGAACAGTCCTAAATTGAACAAAATGTATCGTTAGATAGGGCTAATTCCAAATGATGCGTAATTGACCAATCATATTGCAGGGATAAAATCAGGTGTGTTGTAATTATGATCAATCTATTCTGTTTTAATTTAATATAATTTGTCTCACTCTGATTAAAATATCCTTGAGGTGTTTTTATTACACATAATCCAGCATGCATCACTGTTGGTGCAACCTAATATTTTAGGTTTCTTTTGTTGAAGGTATTATTGCTCATTTCTTGGTTGAATTTGTTTTTCATTGTTTTGTGTGTTTTGTATATGGATGTACTACCCAAAATTAAAGGAAATGAAAGAATGAACAGAAAACTTTTAAAAGTATATAAAGAACACACTTACCTCCCAGTCTTGCACAACGTAACTATATGTAGGACATTGCTGTGTGTTACATGACATCTGCGTGCTTGGCATTTCAAGACCGGCGTCAATACACACACTATTGTCAACAATTGCATTTGAGGAAACTACATAACAAGCAACTGTTCTTGTTTGTTCACCTCCTCCACAAGTAAGCGAACACTGAAACAAAAAACAAATTGTAAAAACATGTAATTCTATTTTGTTGAGATTTTAATATCATAATATTTTCTTTAATGGCACATTATTGTATATTCAGATCTGTAATTGTAAACTTTAAATGCTGTTTTTAAATTCTCAGTTTCTAAATTCTGTTATCAGTTTTTTCAGTAAACTTTTTGTTAAATAAAATAGTAAAATTCATATTTTTATATAGTTTATTTAAAAGGGTTAGCGTTATTCAAAAGCTCTGCGATTTCTATCTGGCTGTTTTAATACTGTATCATTTGTATTTAGAATTTTGCTTATTTTATTTGTATCTCAATTGAGATCCAGCCACTGATACCCACAGCATTGTCAATTTTCAGTGCTTATTTTATATGTACCTCCATTGAGATTCAGCTACTGATACCCACAGCATTGTCAATTTTCAGTGCTTATTTTATATGTACCTCCATTGAGATTCAGCTACTGATACCCATAGCATTGTCATTTTGTCGGTGCTTATTTTATTTTGTATCTCCATTGAGATCCAGCCACTGATACCCACAGCATTGTCAATTTTCAGTGCTTATTTTATATGTACCTCCATTGAGATTCAGCTACTGATTGATTTATATAAAAATAATGCACCAAATGTTCATTTTCTAATTTGTATTTTGATTTATTTAAAAAATAACTTACATCATCAAAACTTCCCGTAGTAAAGGCAACAGTTTGAACTGGGCAAGCACTTAGCGTACAAACTTGGGATGTACCTGGCTCGTTAAGCCCAGCAGCTAAACAGAAACTGTTATCAACAATTGCACTGGTTTCTTGAATTGAACAAGACACGGTACGTGTTTGCTCACCCGTCCCGCAAGTTACTGAACACTAAAAAAGATCATTTACAGAAAAAATTATATATAACAACCAAAACTGAACAGAAGACGGACAGATATATTCTGATTACAAAGTAGGCAATTATGCAAATCAATTTTTTAAAATACTATTTTAAAAACAAATTTTTTAAATACATCAAAATTGGTACAAAAAAACACTATTATGTAAACTAATGTAAACCGTTGATCGAATCATTATTCATTATTTTATAAAAGGAATTGTTGAGTGTTTTCAACGTTTAATTTTACAAATGGGTACATCTTTACAGATTTTAAGCTCCGACAATGGGTACAGTGAAAGAACATGTATTTTTAGACTATCGTTATGAGACATTAATGAGATTAAACAATTTATGCGTATTCATTAAACTGTTGTTAAATTGCTGTTCTAATATAATGTTCTTCAATTCTATTTCTATTCCCACTACAAAGACTCATCATCTACACACACGCACACAGAAAGAGGTGTATAAATAAACAGATTGTGAGTAATTTAATTAATCCTTAACAAAATTCATAGAATTATTTACTTACATCTGAGAAAGGAGTAGTAACGTAAATATAAGTAGTAGTAGTAGGACAGTTGCCATTATTACAAGCTCGTGTGGCAGACGGCGCGGTAAGGCCAGCCAATATGCACGAATTGTCGTCAGCAAGGGCACCGGTTACTGCATTTACACATGTCACTGTCCTTGTTTGAAATCCAGCCCCACATGTAAATGAACACTATAAAAAATCAGAACATATTGTTATACGGTAAAGGTTAGTCATGTGTTCATATTACGGAGCTTTTGATTTGAGACGAACCGACCAGCAAACTATGTCATGTTAATTCATTGTGCAAATGCAGAGGTATTGTGTCCTCGCTCTCCACCTTCACACAGGTTTAATGGTTTCTAGGTCCAGTGATGACCGACGACGGGTAATCCCGACGACACATCAATTGTCCTGACCTAGGAATGATCCGTAATGGTTATCGGCGAAAAAACACTTGACGATGAATGTTATAAACTGTATTACACCAACATCGACATTCACAATATATGTAAGACATGTGATTTATCTACATTCATCAAAACCCAGCAACGAAATTATGCTGCACATCTGATTAGATCTGATAATGATCAGATGACGAAAAAGCTATTCTTCCAAGATGACAAATGCTCGAAGCGTGGTAGAAATACGAACACGTTATTCAAACAAGTTCTAGATAATGTTGGAATGGTCAGACAAGCCTTCATTAACAACTCGAAGGCCCGCTTATTTTGAATCGGCATTTATTTATCATATGCCATCTAGAACACTCTGTCAGAGTTACAGATTAAATTTTTATATCATATATATATAGGTTGGTTGTCGCAAATCAAAAGCTCTCTATTTTGAATGTAGGAGAATGAGCTGTACTAAGCCTTGGCATTATGTGGTAGGATGGCAACACCGCCTCATTCTTCCTAAGCACTCATTTAAAGCTTGTGGACTAGTACAGGAATCGAACATGGATCTTTCTGTATGACAGTAAGTATTCTAAGCACTAGGCTACCAGACTTGTTATAAGATCAACAAAAATTAAAGGCATATATCACTTTGAATCGATATGCACATCTATGTCAAACAGTCAATATGAATTTTGTTATTGTTATGTTTTCTTTGTTTATTGAAATTGAATAAATCGAATGAGATAAAACTACTTACACCTCCATAGCTTCCAGTCTGATACTGACAATTAACATAGTTGGTACATTCCAGAGATGACGATGGCACTGTTTGGCCGCTACAGAATGAGTTGTCAACTGTCACTCCATTGCTATTCTGGCATAAAACGGATCTAGTTTGCACGGACGCACCGCAAGCTGCACCGCATGCGCTAAAGCTACCTGTTACATACATATAACTGAAAAAAAAACATTTTTTTAAACGTTTTTGTTTTAATTCTTATAAAAAAAATTCTATGTATAAGTAAAGAGAAATTAATTTTGGTTCTATTTTTCGACTATTGGCACTGAAAAGACTATTGGCACTGAAAAGACTATTGGCACTGAAAAGACTATTGGCACTGTCAGTTTACAAAAGATCACTATTGGCACTGTCAGTTCACAAAAGATCACTATTGGCACTGTCAGTTCACAAAAGATCACTATTGGCACTGTCAGTTCACAAAAGATCACTATTGGCACTGTCAGTTCACAAAAGATGCATTGGCACTGTCAGTTCACAAAAGATGCATTGGCACTGTCAGTTCACAAAAGATCAGTATTGTTTGTATCTGAAAATGACATTAAAAAAGAGACACAATAGTAAATAACAATCAACCATGCACTATTCATCATTTCTGGCTTAAGGCCCATTTACACTAGGACGATAACGATCGACGATAAATAGACAAATGTGCATTTTTCATACATAAAACAAAAGAAATATAAACACTTTTCATTCTAGAACAATAGAATTACCATATATGCTTCCTTTGATAAAAATGATATTTTCACACGTCCAATCAAATGACGTCATGATTAGTAAGAGCAATAATATCGTGACAATACAACGATTTGATTGTTTTTATTTATCATGACGTCATTTGATTGGAATTTTAAAAATATTATTTTTATCAAAGACAGCATAAATGATTATCCTATAGTTCTAGAACGAAAACCTTTCTAATTTATTTTGTTTTATGTAAAAAAAATGCATGTTTATATATTTATCGTCCATCGTTATCGTCCTAATGTAAATGGGCCTTAAGCCAGAAATGATGAATAGTGCATGGTTGATTGTTATTTACTATCGTGTCCCTTTTTTAATGTCATTTTCAGATACAAACAATACTGATCTTTTGTGAACTGACAGTGCCAATGCATGTTTATATATTTATCGTCCATCGTTATCGTCCTAGTGTGAATGGGCCTTTAACCTGATAGGGAAAATTATGCGGCACATACTACTACATTAGAACTTCAGATAGAAGGTGGCAGACACACTGAATATTTATTTAAACTGATTATTTATGATATGGTTAATTAACTGTACTGCACACAGTATCTCAATTTCAATGATTATATTAGTTTAAAATAACTTACGTTAAATTGTCGACTCCGCATGTTGCAGAACATTCTGTCGCATCGCAGTTACAGGTTTCAGACGAAGCAGGTTCTTCAACTGGACATAAACTTGTGTCAGATACAAGGGTAATAGTTCCAGTATCAGCGTCAATAAGTACACATAAGACTGAGCGTTCCCGAGTGCAGTCCACACAAGCACCCCAATCTGATGAGGTCCACCTGAACAACAAACAGAAAGAAAACAGTGACAGACATTATAGTATCTTTCAAAATAATTATTTTAGTTCTCAAATATATCTTCCAATTAAAAACAAAATCATCAATAACAAAAGTACTATAAAAAAAATACACATTTACATCTAATTTAAACCAGCTAAGGGGTTTAAAATTTAAATTTACTGTTAAATATATATATCATTTGCAACATCACTGACAATACACTATCAAAAACACCACTCATTGTGCCGTGAAGCAGAACAAGCAGCGTGAAATAACTTACAATCGTTCACTGGGTAATTATTTGAAATAAAAATAGTATTTTCATGTGTAAAAATTATTGCCTCAAATTTAAAGAATCAATTTTGGTGATTATCTATCTTTATTTTTTTTATTTACCCAAAAATAAGTTATAAACATTGTAAACATAAATACAAATCAAGGCAAGGACTAGAAAATAATCAGAACTATAGTAAACATTGAAGAATACTAATGGTTAAAAAATAAATAATGGGTAACCTTTCACAAAATTAATAAGAAATGTTCTGTACAGTAGCACCGCTTTTTAAAAATAATTATTTGTTATTTCATACGCATCCAAAAGCAAGTAACTCATCAATTACAGGATGGATAAACTATAATTTATCATGCTTATAAACTAAGTCTCCTTTGTTTGAGGCACAGGAAGTAAAGGTCAGGATTGAACCCTGGACTTAGGTCAGAATTTAACTCTGGACTTAGTTCAGAATTGAAGCCTGGACCTTGGGATTCGAGCATATTAATCACCAAGCTCCACTACCTTTTAGGCAGGTAGGTATTATGACAGAGGAAAGTAAATGTCAAAAATTTAAACAATTAGGCTACATCAACTTACTCTGGAATGTCGCAATTGGGGCCTGTACACTGTCTTGTGTTGTGAAGGTAATGACCTTTCTCAATAATACAGATACATTGAGATCCACACCCTGTACCAGCAAGAGCAGGTTTCATCATGGAGTAAATATTTCCACTGTCGTCCTCACACTTAATTTCCGGACAGATGTTCTAGAAATGATAATGAAAAGAACTGCCCTGTAAAAAACTGCAAAACAGACTTAATCCTGGTGTATCAATTCTATTCAAATTGATGCCTCCTATGTTTGAAATGGTTATAATTTGAGGTCTTTGATAAACTTAATGCAACAAAACAATTTAGTAAGTTACTAATATAAGCAACACCTCCTTGCACTAATTCAGTAGGCCTACTAAAATGTCATCACCAGTTCTTTTTCAAGAACAAACCTAGGTTTGTTATGTACTCAATGAATTTTCCACTAAATCTAAATCCTAATAGATCAAAAATACTTTAAAAATATTGAAGTTTACCTGACTGTTTTTTACAATTCCTGCAACTTTGGTGGTTTCTGGAAAGACATTCTTGCATTGTTCCATATCATCATGTACGCTTCCTTGGAGAACATCATTAAAATGGTACATTGTTGCAGGTTCATTGTCCAACCAGAAAGAATCGTCACTTAGTAAAAATGCTTCAAGGTCTTGCTTACTGCACTTAGACCATCTGTCCGGTTTTGATCCAGGCAGTCGTCGGTCTGCCATTATATAGCTCGGACTTTTGCAAGTACTAAGTTCACCATCATGCCTAACACCGAATCTGTTTGTAAAACAAAAAAAATGTAACACCTTAAATATATAATTTATTAATATGTTGTGGGCATGTAGTAAGGGAAAAAATAACGTTGGCCTGAAAAAATTTACTTTTAAAACTTGTTTGAAGGCATTTAATTAATTGATTTTTCAGAAGAATAAAATCCCAATAAATTAAATGATTGAATCAACAACGAATAGAGAATTTACTAGAGATATTTACTTACAAGTGCGCAATTTCGTGAACAATGTTGACAGGTGCATAAGTGACATTGACCCCAAATTCGGCAATTACACATCGTTTGTTGTCTGAATCTGAAGCTTTTCCAGTAATTCCTGCATTGCCATTAAACGTTAGATTCAAACTGAAACAGAGAATGAGTACATACTGTTATTTATATAAAATAAGGTTTTCAAGGAGCAGCATCATATCATAATAGCACTTCTCCTGTCTCTAGCTACTAGGCTAGCCCTAGGCACTCTGTTTGCATTTTATATTAAACACGAAGTGGAGGCTCTGTAGTGCATAGGGCCTACTTTAGTCGGTCACCACCCTCTAGTCAGTACACTAGCTAGTAGGCCTAGCCTAGGCCTCTAGGGGGGCCTAGTAGTAATTTTCATAATAAAATTTACCTTGTAAGTAGAAGACTGATATCAGCAGAATCCTCCACAGAATTGCAGAAGTTTTGTAGGTAGGTATCAACATCAGCATTTTGTACAACCTAAACAGCATTGAGAGCACATTATAAAAATATCGAAACAATTGTTACGTAACAACTGCTCTCGGTTTTCCCCAAGTTCCCCAACCCTTATAATATTATACGAAATGTGTTGTTTCGTTAAGCATTAAGCAAAACACGTCACCGTTGGACTTAAAAACGCGTTGACATAATATATCCAATCCACCAAGAACGTAAAACCAATACCATTTTTTTGTTTGTGTTTTGTTATTGTTATGTATTTATTTATATAATTTTGTTTTAATTTGACATACCTAACGTATTTATTTACGAAAACTATCAATATCAACATGCGAATGTTCACAAACCATAACTAAATTCATAACATGAATTAAAAATACTTACCGAAGTAACAGTTGCCACGGGCCTAAAATTAAAGTTTATGGGCCTATTATCGGTAACGATGGTGGTAAAAGTTTCAAAATATGATTTGATTTCCTGCAGAAAAAAAGTTAATTATTACATGACGTAACCAAAATTTGATAGATGGAAAAAAAATCGATAACAAAGTGATATAAAGTGGATAGTTCAAGGTGGTGGTCTAAACATTTTTACCGCAACACCTGACACATGCATGCTTTATTCGTCTTTGTTGAAAATGGATTGGCTACCTCATAATATGTGATGTAAAATAAAGACATACCACAAGCAAGTTGTCAACTTCGCTTTGAAATTGTTCAGACAGTACAGCCACATCAGCGTAAACATTAACTTCAGCGTATTTTTGTTCTGGTCTTTTTGTAATCGAACGACGATTCCTGCTCAATTTCATGTCAGAGTTCAATGGATTCCCTTTGAAGACTATATGAGGGTCTTCAAAGTCGGTCATCACCTTACGTGCATGCTCGTTACTAAGCTTAGCGATAAAGTATTGTTCACCGTTTACACTTATATAACCAGTCTGAAAAACACAAATACAATTAAAAAGCAGAAAATTAATTTTAATGATTATGAAACAACTGAAAAAGTTTCTACCTTAGGAAAATATACTGTCGTCAGGAATAGATTTTTCTAACTTTTCATGTTGTGAAGGGATAATTATAGCTGATTTTTTGTAGCCTATTAAAATTTCTCCATATCATCATAACGTGAAGAACAGTAGGCCTACAGATAATCGGATGTATATTTTATTTAAACTTTGTCTACACTATCAAACTAGTTTGACAAAAAAAAAATGACCAAATTTGGTAGTGACACTCTCAAATATGGTATTGATATGATATCATTATGTCCATATATGGGCACATCACATTTTTTGTCACATAAAATTTGATAGTGTAGACACAGTTTTAGGCTGAGTTTCCAGTAATACTGTACATTTAATGCTGAAAGTCTTCCAATCTTATTAGTTAGGCCTTGATTGGATTATGTAATCGTTTTGGGAAATAGAGGTGATAGCTTACCAAGCCATGGCAGGTGTCAATGGCAATGCTTGCATCTGAGCCATCAACCAACTTTCCTTCATGGTGACATTCGTGTTTGCCAGAACCATCATCAACGGCGTGTAGGATCATCGACAAATCTCGCCCAAAGGCCTCAAAATTGTATCGTTTCGAGCCATGGTCAGAATCAACACCGACCACTTCGTAATCTGTTCCTATTATTTAAAAACAAAACGGATTTTGTTTAAAATTGTGTAACTTCAGCGAGTATCTCTTTCATGACTGGACTCGCAAACTTCACAGCTCGATTCTTTTTTTTTCACTTAAAAACATATCTTGCTGAAAATATTTGAAACATAATGGATTTTGTTAAAACAAAATCGGTTTGTTTAAACAAAGTTATTTATGAAGATAAACGCTAGAAAGATTTGTAACCAAAGCTACTTTCTTGTTTGCATACAAAGTATGGTCTTACCCTTTCCTTCTTCATAATACTTTGAAACATCTTCAGCACTCAGCAAAGGTTGTAACTATTACGTAAGAGAACAGAGGATTTCCTTATTAATAGGGTATTTAATTTATATTAGACAAAACTGCTCAGCAAAAATCAAGTATTATTATGTAAGTATAATCTCAGAGGGGTTTACATCATTATTACGTTGAATTGAATTAGGAATATTTTTACTTAATTATACTAACATAAAAAAATGATGTGTATAGCATACAATGTAACTCAACAAAGTCGTGTCTGACACACAGTACGAACACTATTTATTCATATTTAGGAATAGAATCTTACAGACAAACAAAATTGTGTGTAAATAAGTATTAAAACATGACATACTGTAGGCTTAAGTCAGTTTTTAATGCGTTGACTCTTTGTAAACTTTTTTTTTTCGCAATTCGGTGTTCTAACTCTGCTATGCAATTAAGTTGTTTTGTTTTATAACTAAAGATACCTTGGTGTATTTTGTGGAACACTTCCATCATCAAAGGAAAAATGTTAGGCTAGCAGTAGGCCTACTAGAGTAATAGGGCATGAAGAATGTTTGATTGTTATAGTCCGAACGGAAGTGGTACGATTCCCGTGCCACATGCATGGAATTCTTGGTACCATATGTCAGGTATTTATGTATTATGAATGAATGCATTGTCGGAAACAAATTTAGCCTTCATTATTGGGTTGTTTGATCTTCACCTACTTCTACTCTATAAACTGAATTTTATCCTGTCATTGAAGTCAACCACACAGAACAAAAGTCACCAGTACAATAGGTGCATGAAGGCTCAAGGTACGAAGCCAAAAATGTGGCGAATTTGTAACAATGAGGGCCAGCTTAAAATTATTACTTCTCTGTTACACAAAGCACTGAACGGAACAATTAGAACTTAAGTTGAAAATTTCATCCTAAGGGAGCGGAACCTTATAAATCTCATTTTTACATGCTGATAATATGGTTGATTATTATTCAATATAAATCTAACCCCTAAAGGTGACATGCAAGTACTCTTCTTCCTCCTAAAAAAGTAATTGATGTGACTTGGTATAGGAGAACCCCAAAAAATCGGTTCAACTAAAACTATGACACATTACGGTCAATATACAAAACCACTACACAACACTGCAGTATTGGGTCATATAAACACGCCCATTCTATTGTAATTATTACTCATATGAAGTTCAGAAAACACAATACAAAATCATTAGTATAGCAAACAGATTCAAGGTTGGTGTACACATTACAGACAATGTAAACTAATGTTTATTTCCTCTGCATGATTCGTTTTAGTCAATAAACGATTGTTAATTAATTTGAACATTTATACGAAGCCGGTTATTAAAGCTAAAACTCTCCACTGAAGAACCACTGCAGGGCCTACTGTCAAAATGGAAATGTTATTCTATGGTTCTGTTATGGTTTCAATATAAAATTAATAGGCCTAATAATAATCTGTTCAGAAATGTTATATTGAAATTATATAGTAAACGTCTTTTAATTCTGTTATGGTTAAAAATAATAAATATTATACACCTGTGATAACAACTATAGGTCTTCAGTACCTGATGTTGAAACACAATGGTTTGTAATGTAAACTCTTTACTATATTTTATGTTTATTTTTATATACCTTTTAAAATTATCAACTCAAACCTATGATACTGTAGAACAATTTAATAGAGTACCTGTATTACCATATTGATAAGGATTTTTCTTTTATATTTTTGCAAATAGTTTAAGAACCTGTATCCGTCATATAATGTGTTGTTTTGATGTATTATGTTAAATTGGATGCACCACTTCTGTGTGTGCCACCGATGCAAAGGTGTCATTTCCTAATAAATTATTATTATATTATTATTATTACTATATGATTAATTATTTATTAATTTGTCGCCGCATGTCAGTACCAGACCGCGCCCGCTTAGCTCACTCTGGTGGTCGATGACAGGCTAACAGAGCTATTTGACTGTAAGAATGACAATAGGGTTCTTTAACAATGGAACCAGTAAGTGCCGTTACGGAAGTGCATACACCTTGGAAAGACTAAGCTAAAAATTGATCCGAGGGTTGACACTCCCTGAAATCTCAGTCTATTATATTTGGGCAACTAGGCATTCATTTAAGCATACCACAGGGAACTAAAAAAATATTGGGTGGTTAATATTGAAGTACAGTAAAAGCATGCAACTTAAAATATGAAAATAACGAATCTTTTAAGTATATCATTTATACCCGATAAACAGGAACATGTGTTAGAATATGTGTTGAGTTCTTGACAGTATTCTCTCCTGCAAACACACAATATTAGCCAAATGCATAAAATATTTTCATTGATAAGGGAAAATCTTTCATGAAGACTTCATACTGTTAAACTTCTCCTTTTAGAACAAGTAGAAACTCAACACGTTGTGCAAGCTTCTTAAGAAATCTCACACCATAATTAAAACAATAGTTCCTTTGTAATCTATAGTGTTCTGAGGATGCTATGTCATTATTAATCCTCAAGATTGACAATTAATCTGTTTTGTTAGAACCTACTTAAGAAGGCGACGATGGCTTATAGTACAAATTGGGTTTGCCAACGCCCATTATTCTACAAATTCCATTGCGGAGATTTTAATTCCGCCACAATTGAACGGTAATCCAAAGTGCAGTAAGTAAGCATATTAACATTTAGACGACAAAACATTAAGATACAAGTGATGTAAAACATTAAGATACACATTGCCAAATATATAATTTGTATGGCAGAGTATGCCTATATTTAAATTATCAAAATACTGCTAAAATGGTGAAGTTCAAGGTTATTTTTATTTCAAGGTTTTGGTTATTTGGAATCAATAGTTTTGATTAAAATAAGATTAGACCCAAGTGCTTTGAAAGGGTTTCATCTTCTAGTCTATTATAATGGAAGAAATAGTGTTCATTTAGTTTCCCTATGTGGGATGAATACAAATTTACTTTGTTTTGCAAAAGTTTGGCACCATCTTTCTGGCTGTTTTACTTTTTTATTTAACTTTTTGCTTATTATATTTTGTATCTCCATTGAGATCCAGCCACTGATACCCACATCATTGTATTTTTTTCAGTGCTTATTTTATTTTGTATCACCATTGAGATCCAGCCACTGATACCCACAGCATTGTCATGTTTTCAGTAATTTCCATTAGTGTGAAAGTGTTAGAAAATGCAAAACTTTTTGAGGCAATCTATTTTGGCCATGCTTGTATTGTATCCATTATATGAACTGACCACATGTGTATATTAGTAACAACATGTAGACAGACTTTTAAAATCAAAACTTTCACTTTCAAAACCACAGCTTAAAATTGTCTAAAATAACAGTGTCTTTCAAACAAGACTATTGAACTAGAAAAATATCAACAAGAATTGTGTCAAAACGTTCAAAATGTTGATAAAATAAGGAAAACCACTTTTATTGAACATATCTCAAGGATAATTATTTCATAAGGCCTAAAAGACATTCTAACTGTTATCAATATTCACCAAGTTTTTTTTTCTAGATAACACATTTAAAATTAACGCAGAATTATTATTATATTTCACCACCATTAAAATATATTAAATATAATACAAACTTACCGGTGAGAAATTTCCAGGGCATATTAAGCCACAGCAGAGCACCACAAATGCTAACGTACGAGTCTCCATGATCGAGTAACTGACTGATACCTTAGCTTACACTACCTCTATACAAATAATAAAAAGGTCCATTCATATTAAAATGAGTCAAGAAGGTATTGTACCCAAATCAACGGTTGAGTGCACCTATTGGAAGCAAGCAAGCGGCGTTCGTTTGTTCGAGTCTCACACCACGCCAAAGATACTTGTCGAATACTATTGACAGGGCAGAGGAGTCACTCAAGCAGAGAGTCATGATTGTGATGTCAAATACAATACAATTATTAATTTGTTATTATTCATAACCCACCAGATACATTTATAACCATATTAATAATTCATCGATATATTTGTCATACTTCTACATAATATTATTTTAACTAAATACAATCTAAAATAACATTTTATTTTCTGCATTTTAAAAACATCGTGAATCTATTTATTTATATATATTTTTTTAATTTTAGAACCACCAGTAACCGGTTAAATTTAAAATGTATAAACAGAATACAGGTAAAATTTTAATTTAGAAAAAAAAAATTATAAAAAAGGCGGACTTTTTGGTTTTCTCTTTTGTGAGATTCATTCACCTTTATGTAATATTTTGTTACATAGTCATTTTGAATATATACATTTCTTTGTAATCAATCAGTTCTTATTTCTCGTATTTTATTTTTGCATTTACAGTGTATACTTAACACCACAAACATTAATTCTGGCCCGCCCGGGTGATAATCTAAAAACTAACATATATTTCTTTAGGTGGAAGTTTAAGTAAATAACGAAGTAAAATCACAAGCAACCTTAGAATTATGACATTTGTGCAGAAGAAATAATATAATAAAACGGTAATTATACAGAAAAACAAATACAGCAGTTACAGACCAGTGGTACCAAAACAAAATGCAATTTTCGGGCAAAAAAACTATTATTATTTAGGAAAATTAATATTATAAAACGGATTAGGGGGCCTAAACTTAAAATGTGTACGTTACTTATTTAACCTGTACACAAAAGTGGGTCAGCAGTATATTATAAAAATATCTTCAGTAAAGTATCTATCAGTAAATGAAAATTATTGTTGATGTAATTATGGAAAATAAAATAAGAAATACATCAGTTCCAATTGGTTCCCAAACAAAATATTATTTTCGGGCAACTAAAATCGAGTTTTCTTTCTGTTTTTACGTATTTATTAAAAGATACCTAATAGTTTTAGTAACAACAACTGTTTAATTCCTTTCAATTTAAGAAATTGTTCTAATGTACAGAAACATATTTATATATCCACTGACAATGCTGTGGGTATCAGTGGCTGGATCTCAATGGAGATACAAAATAAAATAAGCACTGAAAAAATGACAATGCCGTGGGTATCAGTGGCTGTATCTCAATGGAGATACAAAATAAAATATCCACTGAAAAAATGACAATGCTGTGGGTATCAGTGACTGGCTCTCAATGGAGATACAAAATAAAATATCCACTGAAAAAATGACAATCAATAATTTTAGCTGCCAAAATTATTTTCAACTTTAGGGTAACTAATACTGAGTTTTCTTTTTGTATACATATTTGTTGAACAGTAATAATTGTTTAAAATTTTAGAAATTGTCTTTAAAATCATTTCTATTTACGTATGCCTTTAGAAACGAGAAGAATGGGGTAACTTTGCAAACATTTTACTCGTAATATTATTTTTCTAACTACAAAGTCATTAAAACATGATTAAACATGTGAAGTGTACATGACACACCCTGTTTGCACGTAAAGAGGTCAATAAAACTATAATTATCCTTCAACAAATTCGAGTCAAGTTGAACAAGGGCCAAATTGTACACCTTTGTTAAAAAAACTTAAGTACGGCGGGTTCCCTTGTTGACAGTGTGCTTTTCCTTTAGGCTGAGTTATCAGAAGAATAGTAGGCACAAAGTTGTAAATGATTTGTTGCTGAAACAATTGTATTGCTCACAGTTTTATTTTGAAAAGAAACAATAGATTCTGTATTATATTCATCGAATCTAGAACACTGTGACAATAGTGTTTTTAATTTGTATATTTATGTCGAGTTACGTTTTAAATATTAGAAAACTAGTTTTAAAAAATCCATTTTAAACGGCTTAGTAGATTTTAAAATAGTTGAAAAATTAGTTAAATGTTCTGCAGGTATCAAAATATAAATCTATTTAGAAATAAAATAATGTGGCTGTATGTGATTTAACTATTTTTTCTCTATTCAAACTGAAACATTTTGGCTTGATTTTTTCAACGATGTAAACAAATTCCATGTCGATAATATTTATGAACCTCTTTTTTATTCCTATATTCGATTGATGTAAAATGCATTAGGCTTATGCAAATGCTTTTATATTACTGTACTCGTAACATAAAATATATATCCGCATTCATTGCACGAAATATATAAAAATTACAATACATCACAACATAATTCCGCAGGTTTTATTCTCCAAAACAAAACATAAATAACTTTCTAAGAACAAGATGTGGTTTACTCAATTGAACTGGTTTACTAATAAAATAAAACTTAACCTTGGAAGTTAAAAAGGCGAAATTTCACCCACGTTCAACGTGCTAATACGTTTATACTATTTTGTGGTTGGAAAATTTAATTCTTTTTTATCAACAAATGCATAGTTTCTTCTTCCATCTCGTTATTTTTAAAAAATTGACATTCAAATATATTTTCTATTGAAACATAATGTATAAAATATATCATCATAGAAATATAATAATTCAGTTTGAAAAGGGTTAGGAAAGAACAAAGTTGATAAGACAATATTTAATTAAGTTAAAAAATCATTTCTTTCGTTTGTAGATAAGTAAACGCATTTCTTTTGTATTCATTTATTTATTACTACAAGGTAATATAATTTGGTATGTGGCCAGTTCATTATTAATTTGTTATATATATATATATATTTCTGAATGCAATATTTAACTTATTTAAATTCTTATGTTATTGTATTTTATAGTTCGAAGACATTTCAATATGTTATTCTTGTGTGGCGCGAGCAATGATATTTCTCTTTAGTGTTTATCTTAAAATGTTTGGTTTGAATATTTGAAATCAGATTTCCAATGATCAGATTCTGCTATCTAAAATTATTCGTATTCATATACTATGATTTCCAGCCAAACGGTAAAAACCCGTTTTGGAAATATCTAGTTTATTTTAACCAGGCAACCATGGGGTATATAAATGGTTTCACACAAAATGCTTTATACACTTCAAAGAAGGTATGACAATTATTATTGTTGTTACTTGTATTTACAATGAATAGCTCTATTGTGGATGGAATGGGACAAAGTATCTATAAAAATGAGTTATTTTCTTTGTATAACAAAATCGGTGTTTTGTATTGAATGGTACAGAATCTAAAGCAATGCTGATACGTGTACTTTTAAGATCACTATCACTATAAAGCTATATTATGTTAAACCCAGCGTTTTTTACATGCAAATGGAGAAGAAACGCTTTTACATCAGTACAATATTTGTTAACAAACGTATAGGCCTAAAGGTTACTTTAAGTTATCAGTGGAACCTCTGTTCAGGTGGACACCCATATTAAAATTAAGGTATAGGACTATGCCTACTTTCCCGAAACGTGAAAAGTCACATGTCTTAACTATACCACCAACTAATATTCAGGGAACACTCCTATTAAGGGGACATCATTTTGACCCCATATATATTACATATATTATTTTATTATATCTAACTTAACAAGTCCGTCTTTCATATTTTGAATACGTTTGTAAGTTGGCTGGTATTCCAGTAAGTCACTTCAGAAGTAGCCTAATACTGTCGCCCCAAAGAAGATATTCTCAAACCCATGTTCACGATCAGCTTAATTCGGTTGGCTTATAAAATATTCTTTAACTTGTTTTGTGGTAAGGTACGGCTTTAGGGCTAGGGTCAGGGTCTTTACCTTCGGTTCGATGCGCCTACATACTAACTCAAATGAAGCTCAAATATAATTCACAACTTAATTACAAGCGGAAAACCTGGATTAAAACGTTTGGAAGGTATATGTGGCGCTATTAACACAATTCCATGTAAATTTATACTACTGCTTTACAGTCGAATTCACCGATAGTGTATTTTACGAATAATACGTCTACAAATCAGTCGGTCTCCGATGTAAAATGAGAATGTTGAAATACTCACATACTCTAGTTGTCTTTATATCTTTAAATAAAAACACTTTGGCGGTGATGGGCACGCAAAACACGAAAAGTCATGGTTAACAAGGATGCTGCGTTTAAATGCAAATTATATTAATAATACTGTCTTGTAATATAAAGTATAAATACAAGTTTCCCGTCCACCCTAATTAGTGAATTGACGATGACCTTTCTGGGACCTGATCGTGAAATTAGTCTAAAAACGCTTTTCTCGCAAAGAAATTGGCGTCAATGGACAAATTGCCAAAATGTAATAAAAATGTTCCAAACGGCGCGATTTTTGGTAATGCGGTTTAGGATGAGAGAGTCGAGTGTAAAACGTTTTTGGTTATTTGCTATAATTCTAGACAAATAAGCAGTTTTTATGCGCGAGACGCCCCAGCAGATCTGGTTTAGCAGTTTTTATGCGCGAGACGCCCAGCAAATCTGGTTTAGCAGTTTTTATGCGCGAGACGCCCCAGCAGATCTGGTTTAGCAGTTTTTATGCGCGAGACGCCCCAGCAGATCTGGTTTAGTAGTTTTTATGCGCGAGACGCCCCAGCAGATCTGGTTTAGCAGTTTTTATGCGCGAGACGCCCCAGCAGATCTGGTTTAGCAGTTTTATAAGCCTACTGTACACTATTCGGATGAGCGATTAATTAAATACCGTTAGTTTGTTGTTGAAACTAAACAAAAGGCGATTGTCATTTGTTTTACCAGTTATTATGACATGTAGGTAGACATCAGTTTACGTAACACGCCCTTAGAGCTTGGTAGTACCTACCTACACACCCTCAACATGTGACTCACTAAAATTGATGGATCATAATATGAATCAACAGGGCGAAAGCATTTACGTTTAAACTGGGTTGTTATCCACGAAGCGTTTTAATCGACCTGGAAACGTGTGTTTGTTTTTATTGTTTCTCTGCGCACACACACAACATTTACACAAATTACACTAGTAAAATAAAAGTGTGCAGAAGGAGGCCAAAATAAGATTGGAGCAAAACTTACAGTCATGGCCACCAGATTAAACAAATAAATAAAATATTGAAGGTATAGTGGTACATTGTCATCAAGTAGCCCAGTTTTTGTAAACTGGGCTACTTGATGACAATGTGTATACAGTACCACATGTTTAAATTCTTTGTCATACACATTTACCGTCTATCTTTCAAGTGCGGTAGAAAAATCCATATTTGTAATAAATTTGATATTGATCGAATTTAGGCTTCACATTCATTGCCTATTACCCAGACTGTGGCAACAGACATTGTATAGTTTGAGTTTCCTTGGTAACAACACGGAAACGGAGGACACTCATTAATGAGGGATAATAATAATAAACAACAATATTTTTACATGGCATGAATTCATATTAATGATTTAGATCTAATATATAAAGAATTAAGGAATCATGCCAACAATAGTCCACGTTTACTGCAATAATGTAGGCATATGATAAGTTTGTATCAACGTAGATGAGGTTATGAGGCAATCCACAAGGGCATTAAACAAACTCAAGTTACTGCATTAACTGCAGTAGAATAGATTTGACGTGGTCCCTAATATTTAAGAACACGGAGATACATATGATATTGATATGACTCAATTCACATCGAGAATGTTTACACGCATATATTATTGCTTGATATAATAATTACTGTACTGGTTGAGGGCGATATTATATTAAAGATGTATTGTCCCTTTGTCAAATTCCCAAAAAATTTAAATTAGAAGATTTCGAAAAAAAGTGGGTTATTTTGAAGTATCAGAATAGTTATTAACTTAAAAAAAAAAATTGGTCGAAAAAAAAAATTATTTAACTGAAATACAGACGTTTTTTAGTTCAAAAAATTACTTTGACTTCCAGTCAAAGTTTTCGATCAAAACATATCTCATAATGCAATGCTACTCTGTATGCATAATCATAAAACTTCCTCGCAATCTGTGTGAAAAACACCTTCTCAACCGTGATGAGTTGTAAACAATCCTAATTAGCATCATGCATACTGCATACTCGTGATTTGAAATCTTTGTTTACTTTCGCTCGTGACGATTTTCCAGACGAAATGTAATCAAACTAATTTACCTGTTAATTCTGAAATTGTTTTTGGCACGAATTTTCGACTTAAGTGAATAACTTAAATTTAGAATATTTTGACCTTCATTTTGTGTGTTTCATACATCTTTAATGTTATGTTGATATTGTACAATGAAAAAATACGATTCAAATTTTATTAAATTTTTTAACATCATTTATTTAGTTTGTTTCACTATTAAAAACATAAAAAATCAATAAATGAAAACATCATTCACTACAATAACATAACAAATAGGAATTTTATTATCTTAAGAGGCCTTCTAGTAGGCCTACCCATTTACACCAGTGGTTCCTTTTTTAGGCTGAACGTTAGTAACGCACAGGGGCGAATCTAGGAGCGCTACATGATTAATTCATTCTTAACATTAATAGTTAGGTGTCCGTCTAAAACATATATCAAAACATAGTTGATTTTAGCTGTCAAAAGGGGGAAGTGCGTCTTAGCGCTACCGGCTAGATCCGCCCTCGAATTAAACTGCTGTTTTATTCTTGTCTTTTCCAGTACCCATTTATTGGTTTGAAGTTCTAGAATAGATATTATATAGTGAAGTATAATATTTCTATGGTCCTAGATGGCAGATTAATATCCCTAAAAAAACAAACATTTTGGCACACATAGCGTGTCATATTACGGGCAAAAATCAAAACGCCCACTGTAGAAGAATATAAAATTGAATCATGAATTGAAGCAAAAATAACAAAGAATTAAAAACTGATTTTCACTGGCAGAATAATCATGTACACATTCTGAGATGTTATAAAAAGTACAGTAGTAAAAAAGATACAATTATGGCAAGGATTACAAAAATATATAATATAATAAATATTTATATTGTTGACAATACAGAACATTATAGCACCAATAATAACACAGTCAGTATGGATAAATCGAATAGGATACCTAGAAACGCTAACATGACTAGAAAGTAGAACCCCTATAAAAGGGACAAAACAGGGTGTACCAATAATAGGGGTGTCCCCTAAATAGAGGTTTGATCATACATTGACCCTCATTTGTCCTTTGAAAGAGGCGCTACAAATGAGTTCTATTAACAAGACATACTTTTTGTAACTATTTTCCTAAAATGCTTCAGTCTAATATAATAGATCAATTTGAAATTTGTTACGAACCTACTAAAATTACGCGCCGATGCTTCCTAGCTTGGAGGAATTTTAAAGTCATTAACAAGTCTACATTGATAATGTCAACGACGTCATAACTCGGGATGTATATGTTGATCCGTTCCTTCTTTCTCCAAACTTTTCTCACCCATTTGTTTATTCTTCAATTCAAGGCATTCAAGTGAATCGTGATTTTCGCAGACGCTCTCCCATAACTTTGACGCCTCCGTGTCGCTGAAATAGTTAGGTTCCCCGTAGTAGTGAGTTGGGTACACTAGTAGTGGCTGGACGGAGTAGGTTATGAGGTCACGAGGTGAAAAGTGCTCTTTCCAACTTTCTCTGCAAATTAAAAGGAACAACTTCATTAAATTGGTTATTACAAAAACATTGTAAAAACAGAATTGTTAATTTATTTGTAGTAGTATAGTTTTATCATCATAATGCTACTAATACTATAATAAATATTATTTTCATAATTTTTATGCAAAAATACTATTAAAATCACTAATACATTACTATTACTGTATCTATATTAATTGCACTCATTAATATTGTTATAAATGTAATTAAAATTTAAAAAATCTATTTTTATGCAATATGTATTTGTTGACATTATCTTATGACAGAGGAAAAATGGAAAAAGCTATGATAATTCATTTAAAAGCAAGATAGTTAATAGCCAGACATACACAAGTTGAGGACAGACTGATAGGTGAAGCAGAAGATAAAAGGAAGAAGCTGAAAGAGTTTCTTTAAAAGTAAGGTAGACACACAGACAGACAGACAGACAGACAGACAGAAATACAGACAGATAGACAGACCAACATATACACAGACAGACACACAGAAATTCAGATAGACACACATACAGAGACAGAGATACAGACAGACACACATACAGACACACAGACAGACAAACAGACAGACACACAAGTTTTGAATTAGTAAGAAGGAAAATAAGTTTAGGATTGGAAATTTGTTTAAAAAACTAATAGTAAGGTACATATACACAAGTTAGAGATCAGGATCAGTGTACAGTATAAATAAAAACAATACTTAAAATATATCAAATATTATTATATGTTAATACTGTACTATATTATATTATATGGCAAAACAAAACATATTTTAGGATATAATATAATTATATGGTAATACTGTATATTATTATTAAATGACAAAAAAAATTATTTCATCAAAGTAAAGTTGGCAAACACAAGATGAGGAATACTATTAATAGGACATCTTTAGGACCAAAAAGTATTCTTTATAGCGTTGGCAATGAAACATATGTATTGTCCCTTATTTGTTTCATAAGAAAGTGTCCCCTTATAGGGGTTTCTCAAAGGACTACAGTATCTCATCAATTGTAGATGATAATAGCATACATCACCATTGTCATGTAATATTAATGCAATATTTTATTATTCAACTAAACTGTCTTTATCTTCTCCACAAAGATGTTGGACCCGCAAACATGAACAATTTTCAAAATTGTGTTACTGCGCGCAAGCATGCGGTTTAATAAGCCCTTTGAACGTTCAGTAAAAATTTGTAAATGATTCAATAAACCAGCAAAGAATGATAATTTAATAATGACATGCATTATTAAAAATGAATGAAGTAACTTATTATAAATCATGCAATGTTTTGTTAATGCAAACAATGTATTGTACAGTAATTCACAAAAATCGCCCATAATCTAATATAACTTTGACTTGTTGACCTTTGACTGGTCTGAACTACAACCTAAATTTACATAAAAGTCAAAGTTCAAAGTTAATTATAAGATTACAGGTGATAATTGGAAGCATAAACTACACAGAGTAGTACAAACAGAAGCATGCACTCAATATGCAATCATTCACATGTATGCAAATTTTAAAATAAATAAAATAATGATAATAATCCCATTATATAAACAATTTATGATTTTGAGATTTCATTAAAAAGTTATTTCTGTTTAAATGGTTCAAAGTCTGTTTTTTATTTTTTTTTATTTTATAGAGAGTGATATTCTAAACGGGTGCAGGTCAAGTCGGCCCTAAACCGTCACGTGCAGGTACCGCATTTTAGTAAATCGAAGACGGAGGCCTACGTTCCACCATTTAGCCATAGAAAAAATGATCGTACATATCGTTTTTGTCCATGATTTGCGTTTTTAAAAAAGGGGAATCCCCCGGTCAGTGAAAACACGTAGCAGTTGTAGATATCGAAAAAGCTGCCAAAGGCGCAGGAAGGCAATTTGAAATTTTATTAAACGTAAATAAAGGAAAGTTGGTGAAATCATTCCTATTTTTTTTCCCTAAATATATTATTGTCTAAATATTAATATTCATTAAAAGTCAGAATTATTTATAGTTAAAAAATTGTGAAGAAATATTATTTTATCAATCCCCTTCATTTGCACTTTTTGCGTTCCATACTTTAACGGGGCCGAGTTGACCGAGGCCGAGTTGACGTGAGGCCGAGTTGACTTGAGGCCGAGTTGACTTGAGGCCGAGTTGACTTGGGGCCGACTTGACTTGGGGCAAACTTGACTTTGGCCGAGACGGTTTAGGGCCGACTTGGATCGAAATCAAGGATGATGGTTAAAGATATTCCATTTGTTTCAATAGAAACTGGATAGATATAGGGTCTTCAGAACTCTACTACTATATGGTTGTGTGGATGCATTTTCTAGGCTAAGATGAGATGGAACTGTCATATAACATGATCGGTTTTTCTCACCAAGTGTGTCATAACTCGGAGTGTCCACTGGGTAAATTCAAATTAGCACTTTGCCTCAATTCATGGTTGCTAATGTTTTGTCGATCTTTCTTGGCTAGACAGCGTGTTTTATCGTCCTCGTTGCAAACGTGATCCCAGATATTTGAGGCCTCCGTGTCGCTTAAGTAATTTTTATCACCGACATAATGAGTGGGAAACATTATGAGAGGCGAGACGGAGTATGCTATAAGATTACGATTAGTAAATTGTTCTTTCCATAAGTCTCTGTAAAAAACGTATATAAAATGTGTACGATATGAATTAACCTATAAAAAAAGCGACAAATTAAAAGTTATCTAACCCATCAATGTTAATACCATTGATCTAAAATACACTCCACTTTTCATAATCTATTTGATTTCATCATAACTAACATTATGTAAAGTTAAATATATTTGTTATTTCGTCAGAAACTGATTTATGCATGTAAAACATACGTTTCTTGATCTTAAGCTTGGTTCCCACTGTAGGAGCAACGCAAGTGGGACCCAAGCTTTATTGTACACATGCGGTTTGCATACGTAAGAGTCAATGAAATGAATGAAACATTATGGCTGAAGTTAAAGTGTGAAAAAACAACATTCAAGATATGCAAAGTACAAACTACATGCACTAAGGAATGCTTGAAATGCGTCAGTGGCGGATCCAGGATTTTGGGCAAGGCCTAAAAATGGTGAAATGATGGGCTGAGCTTCATTTGATCTCCTATCTTTTGCATTACAATTTGCACATTTTAGGGGGGGGGGGGGTGTGTCTTGGATCCGCCCCTGTGTGTGAAGTAAAAAAAAATATAAAAATATTAAAAAATATAATAAATATGAATGATGAATGAAGAATACAAATGATTACAACTATTAAATGATGATGATTAGGACAATGAAAAATGATAGTTGAATGATTAGATTATAGAGGGTCTTTCAAACTTGTTCCGGCTGGGTTCCGGTCCGACGCGGGCAAATATAGATTGGTGCATAGTCGCGTGGAGCATCATGAAAACGAAACATTGACGTTGGATGCGCCGTTCCGGTACATGTGTGAAAGACCCTACTGCTGCAGTAGTTACATTTTTTTACTGCAGCAATGTATAATTTATTTAATTTCAATGTGAGTTTATGAGACAGTCTCTGCAATAAAACAGTGTGTTGTATGATTACCTAAAAAAAAGCTTGCTAAATAATTGCATAAACAGGTTAAAGAGAAAACAAAATAATTACTGCAGTAACTGCATTAGAATAATTTGACATGGTCCCTTAAGGTACCCTATTACATCAAGTAAAATTAATGATGTGCCAACCTCTATTTTCAATTTTTTAATAATAATAAAAAATCCGTATCAGAGACCTTAACTTTAAATATTATCAGAAAACTTAAAATTAAACAAAATTAAAATTAATTAATTACTTACTCCGGATGTTGGTCAAACATAATGGGTAAGTATTCATCAACAGGGACCATTTTACCTAAAGGATTCTGCTCCACAAGTTTCCTGGCACCTGATTGGTTAATAATATATCCTAACGTCCAATATGAATAGCTAGGCCATAGCAGCATGTCCGATCCACTGACCCATGATTCAAGCCGGTGGTTTAATATCTTACGTCCAAGGTATCTGGAAGAAATAAATATTTGTTGATTTATTTAGTTACCGTAAATGATCAAACAATGTTTTTAACTCTCACAAACGTTTCAGACAAGTGACCATTAGATGCTCATTTAAAACTGGTTTCTTAAAATATTATAATTAAGCACTTTACTTATATTGTGTTTTGTGTCAGGGCCAAGTAGAGCCTAAGGGGATACATTTGTAGAGGTCTTTTATTTGAAGGGTTACAAAAGCATAGTCGTATTTATAGATGAAATCGGTAAGTGGTGTGAGCACTGATCTGTGAAAAGTATTGAACTGTATATGTATAATTAGCTACACCAAAAAGAGGGAGAGGAGAGTTACATATATTCTGTGGTGGATTGCATGCATGGCAGTTTGTGCTGTGCAAGATTGTTCTTTGAGAGGGTCCATTTTCAGATCAACTGCTTTACATTCCATCTGAAGGACGATGCAATGAGAGTAAAGTATTACTGGCCAAAGGATACAAGCAATATAGCACAGATAAGTCTCGAACCCATGCCAGTGGGAAAGCCACTTCGCGTTTTGACCGTTAAATCGTGTAAAATCGACTTACTTCCGCATTGACGATTTTGAAGCGCCACCTATCGTTGAAAACTGAAACCACGATTTTTCGTCGCCTAGCAAATAAGTGCTGTTTTATTTTAAGCTCTCATGAATATTTAAGAACCGCCCAACATTACCTATTATGGTAAAAGCATTTTCTAATAAGTATTATTGAATAACCAATCGGTTTCCTTCAAAGAAACCGAAGCTAATACAATACATTCGGCGACTGAAGTCGGGACTCGTGAAATTTATAAATGTGGTACGATTTGACTACTGTTTTGTTGTCCATTTTCTGAATAGTCGGAGGTGCATCCCAACAAATTAAAAACATTATAATCAATTGTTTTATCAAGAATAATATTAGTTTAATCGAGTATGATATATTTCTATCCTGTTCAAAATTTGTTGGTGTATTCTCAGGCCTCGAAAGGTAGGTACATTTTCTAGCTGTGAGCGTGGTTTCGGCAACGCGAGACACGTGTGTCAGTATAGGCGATAGCGAGACGTGTGTTGTACTGTGTTGATGCTGATCCGATAGTCGTTTATAAGTTGTACTGATTACGAGTATCATTGGTCCTGGCCGGCCTAGCCTGGTGATCTGATCGCTGATCCCCCCCCCCAACAAAATACTTTTTTTCAATCAGTATTAATATTATTATTTTATTTTTCATTTATTATTTGATTTATTAGGCTCAATAGATGCCTAGCTAGACTACTAGTGCTAGTAGGCCTAGATTATATAAATAAATAATAGTAAATACTGTAAGTGTAATTTAATTAATAAAATACAGCTTCCATTTGCCTTACTTTTATGTCATCATATAATATTATAATTATATATACAACCAGACATTAACATTTTTTTAAATAATATTTATTATTTTTTCTGACACTTTCAGGAATCGTTGATGATGCAGAGTTCTTTGTCTTTGTGACTTCAAACTGAGAGTGAAGTGGATACAAAGATGACACCGGTACCTACCGACATTGTCATACCCAAACTATAATTTAATTATTTAAAACAAAATGTTGAATTACAAATATATATGTATGTTGCAGAGGATTTAGATGAATTACAATACAAATATTTATGTTGAATGCAAACCTACTACACTATACTCTGTAAATTATGTTATTGTCATGTGGTAGACCTTAAAAATTGAATATTTATTGTATGTTATTGTTAGGCCTATTTTATATTTTATTAATACTGTATTAGTTTAATATTACTATTATTATAATTTATATTATACAGTACTAGTTTGTACATGTTTTTACCCAAAAAAAATGAATAAATAATTTGTTATTCAATCTAATTGCTTGTTTGTTCATCACAAGTATATAACAGTTCTTGTTAGCCGCTTATTTCAGGTCATATTATTAATATTAGCTAGGCCCGACGCGCCCGATCACAACGTCACTAAGTGACTTTCCGCCCCTGGAACAATCGGTCGCTAATAGGGCTAGGCCTCGGACTCGTATAAAAGCTATTATAATAGTTATGATAAATATTCCTCAACTAAAATGTATACTGTGATAAATAAACAAGTAATAATATACGTTGTATTGGAATGTATTTATTTATATGAATTCTTTTACGCGGACAATTATAAACATCGCGTATATCGTTCGATATAAATAAATTCATAAACACGATGACGATGTGTTTACAATATGGCGGTTTCGCTAGTTTTCGATGGAACAAATAGTGGTACCTTTAGTTTGAATAGTCGGAGCTGCATCCCAACCACCGAATTTTGTATCTTAATATCGTATTCTGTAGATTATTAATTTTTCTAACAGGGATTTTAAATTCAGGACTGTTCAATTTTTCTAAATATTTTATTTTAATGATTTTCTAGGGTACAATTTCGGAAAAAAGACATTGGTTGATTTTGCCGTTAAATTACAGATTATCGTTTTGTTCAAATACATTTAATTTTACATGACAATATATTAAAACCATTTATGAATTTATTTCACTAACAATATTTTTCCGATAATCAGCTAAATTTACAAATATTGTGTTTTTCCAACACCCTAAAATTTAGCAATTTTGAACTAAATTAGAAAAGTAGGGCGCCCTCTCCGAGTCGAAATTTGACACGATTTGTCGACTGGCTGTCCCACTGCATGCCTCTCACATGCTAGTCCAATATCCCTTACGACATACAAAATCATGATTTGTGCAATGAATATAACATTTATTCGCCACTTACATTAACTCCCATGCTATGTCTAACTTTTGTGGTTCATTTAAAAGTTTTTTAAGCTTCATCGTAAAAAAAGCTTCAAATCTAACATCATCTTCTAATACAATAACTGTCTCATAACCTTTTTCAATCATCTGAAAAAAACACCCCAAAACATTATCAATAATATTTTAGATAACAATACATGGCAAATTAATAAAAAACAAATGTCATAGGAACCCATTGAACAAAACAAACAAACTATCTTGAGGTGTACAGTAACTTAGAATTACTAAGAATATTACCAAATATTTCATTGCATTGAGGTCCAGGTTGTTCACACATTGGTAGTTGGTAAAATTAACTCTGTAAATAATTTTTTCAAGGAGCAATTTCATTATTTTCAAAATTCTTTGGGCAAATGTACCTTTCCACAAAATATAGGATAAAACAAATGGCTGTGTGGTGGCACTAAATTCAATAAGTTTTTTTTTACTGCGGCGTTGATAGTAACCATTCTGCACACCCAATGGATCCGTTATTGAAAATGACTATACACTTACATCAACCCAAATGTTGTAGTGACTCAGGAAGCATCCAATCTCTCCTTTAGTTAGGATCCGCTCGTGGAAGGGATCTTTATAGCCTTCCATCATATCAATTCCCATTTCTTTTAATTTTTCATCCGTTAACAGTCTACAATAAAAAAATATTGACATTAGAAAGCAATTACTGGCATCCAGAAATGAACACTTCTTACTAACCTACATAATATGAATAATTCGGAAAGTAAATGAGTTTTAGATGGTGGAAAGCCTTGTGAGGATGCTCAGATAATGAATGATGGGAAGATATGATTTTGCGGCACAAATCTTAATGTAATTTTTGTATCACCTTTGTTTTTATTCACCATATTAATTTATAAAAAAAAAATGACAATGACATGAAAAGGACAATCAACAAAAAGCTAAAAACTGATACAATTTAATTATAATCTTCAATAAAATATAAATTTACATAAAAATAAAGTGCATGTCATTTTGTATCTTTCTTTTATTTACACTTACTTTCCATCCACAGCATTGAAAATGGTATAATTTAAAGATAATTCATGTAACGATCGAACCATTCGCTGTCTTCTTTTTGGTCTTCGTTTTAAATTGATCATATAAATCTTATCTGCACCAAACTTAGACAGCTGTTTGGGAGGCAGAGTGATATGCGCAGACAATGGCATAGGCTCATTTTCGACTAAAAAAATAAAAAACAAAAATATGTTAAAGATTTTGTACAGTACACTGGAATAAACTCTTATTATTGCAATTGTGCAAATGAGCCAGATTTGCACACTTGACCGCCAGTTAAGGCACTATCTGCCAAGACTTGTTCTACCACCAGAACAATATTATATTACATTTCTTTATCTACGGTAGATCAAACAGTTTATTAGAGAGGTTTCGCAATCTTACAAATACGATAACGAAAACAGATACGTCACGCACACGTATTCGTTTTCCTAAGCCATAAACAAATCTGTTTCGCATGGCAACGAAACATTGAGGCGCGTCCAAAATATGACTGCGGTAAATTTGAGCGAAGCGCAGGTACGACGTGTTGCTTGGTGCTTGGCTGCCTAGGCCTAGCGTAACATCAAAGCGAGTGAGGACTTTAAAAACTGCTATTTATCAAAATTGACTTGGCATTTTAGTAAATTACTTTAGTAAATTACTTTCAATAAATCTATAATTATATTATAATCATGAATCATTCCTGATTCAAATGCAAAATGTGCAAAATTGATCAAAAACTATACTCGTTTTGTAGTTACGAACATGACTGGTGATATTCGTCAACACGAATACGCTTTACAAATATGAAATGGGGATCAGCTCAAAAGTTTCACAAATGTATGACGTATCCGTTTTCGTTATCGTATTCGTAAGGTTGCGAAACCTCCCTATTATTGTTGAATCAAAACGATACTAACCCATGACCTCGATTCGTTGGAATATCATTTGTTGTTCATCTTCTTCTAACGTGTTCTGGACACCAGCTGGGGTAGAAAGACTACCAAAGAACGCAGCATTCATTATATACATAGGTATTTCTGTAAAAAACAAACGATGTAATGCATTTTTTTCTGTAATGAAATTATTATTAAAGATTAAATTAAACATAAATTTTTCACAAATATTTTTTTATTGCATAATCTAATTATTATCAATTTAACACCTCTTTATTCATTCGACTAGGGTGGTTATTTTTTGCCAAAAGTGTATTTTTCAGACCAAATACTATCGGCACTATACAAGTGATTAAATAAAATAAGAATCTACTCACTTGCTTTACGTGCAGAATACGCAAAAATAAGCATGTCGTCAATATCGCCTTCGTACTCTGGTGGCGGTGAATACTGTAATTGTAACGACACCTGTAGTTGTAAGTCAATCATATATGTTGAGTGTATCATAGGAACTTGGATTATGCCAGATATATTGCGTTCTAACATCTCAGAGTATTCTGGTGTTCTTCTATAATATCCCTGAAAAGAATAGGATTGCAATCAGAAATAGGATTGCTATCAGAAATAGGATTGCAATCAGAAATAGGATTGCAATCAGAAATAGGATTGCTATCAGAAATAGGATTGCCATCAGAAATAGGATTGCCATGAGATATAGGATTGCCATGAGATATAGGATTGCCATCAGAAATAGGATTGCCATCAGAAATAGGATTGCCATCAGAAATAGGATTGCCATCAGATATGGTATTGCCATCAAAAACAGGATTGCCATCAGAAATGGGATTGCCATTTTGTACAGTATTTTAAAGTCAATGCACAATGTATCTATATATAAATTATGGTTAATTCTGACATAGGCGAGCACAATGCAAAAACTTCTCTACAAATCTCCGCCTTGGATACCTACCTTATCTATCCGATATGTACCGCGAAACGTAGATTTGATAACATTAGTGTGCACGCCGACGCTATTGTTCCATATTTATATCTTAGGAAGATATTATAAAGAGTTTTTTAACAACATTTATGATTTCAACATTGGATTTTCCTCTCAATTTCAATTCTTCCCGGTCAAAGTAATTTCCGGGTTTAAGATAAGTTCAACTTTGTTTCAAATATTTCCTCTCTTTTATACACAAGGGAGCAGTTAAAATAATAGATTTGACCCTAAAGGTGACTGGAAACAGGCACTTTCCATCAATCAATACAGTGTCCCTTTGGAAGACGAAAAAAAAATTGGCCATTTATCATAGCCATTTCAGTTTTTTGTTTATTTTAAAACATACCACACGTGTGTGAAGGTACAGTAGTTAAATAATAGGAATTATACTGCAAATTAATAAAGATCAAATTAAATATACGCCATAAAGAATCAGAATATATTGTGGGGAATAGTATTATAAAATTACATAGGGAGATTTGATAAGACATTTTTCGAGTGAAATCCCGATAGCTGAGTTTTATTGAGTAAGCTTGCAGGAATAACTGTAGGCTATCTTCCTGTGTCCCGTTAGGACCGAGATGTCTGCCCATGTTGCAAGCCGTAATGTCTTCTTTCTTGGGCCCACTCTGTCACGGCAGTTAGTTTCAAAAGATGATTAAATTAAATAATGTATTAATAATTATTAGGATGGTATTCATTTGAATAAACGCCTCTCCAATAAAACATCACTTTGAATAATAAACCCCCCCCCCCCACCCCACAACCCAACTATCTAATAAACGTCCATCCACATATTTATAATAACACAATTATACTATTTGTAGTAGAATTCACCGCACTGTTATCTGCAATTTACCAAGCATTTGTTATTCTTTTTTACCACTTTTCATATCTATGAGAGGATTTCATTTGATTATAAATGTTACCATATTATTAGAACTAAAAAATTTAACATATATCCCTCGAATAAGCACCTCCCTCAAATGACCTCCGCCTCCCCAAAGGGCCCTACCAAACAATAAAAACTATACTTTAAAATGTTTTTAATCATCTAAAACACTGTGAAACAAAGTAGTTTAGTTTTACGAATGTCAAGCATTTTCAATAATGGTAACCGACAGAAAATGTATAAGGAGAACATTATCATTCCGAGAACCATCGTCTACACTTCCTAGAGGGGGAGCGAGCGAAGCGAGCTCACCCTCTAGTTTAACAAATTGTTAGAGTACGTACATACAAAAAAAAATTGTTTTGTTTTTTTTGCAGAAAACCTTTACGTTTTGGTTGGTATGCTATAACCTTTTCTGAAGAAACTTTTTCAAAAATACTTTATTTTCTTTTGAAAGCACATGGTGTACCGCAAACCTAACTTTACTAACTTTTTTAATGTATATTCGACATGGAAGCCTTTAAACAATAACTATATAGTACAGAATAATCTTTATGATTTACTAAAAGAGAAACTATCTATAAAATGAATGGAAAAAAGACAATTAAAAACTACAGAATCAACAATAACGAGTTCACCATGAGGTTAACAACGTATCAGTACCCCTGGTTCAGATAATCAAACTTGGATATAAAAAGGAATTTCTACACCAATACGAGAGATGAGAACGTTTCACACAATTGACCTGGAATAAAGGAATCAAATTCAAAGGTATTTTTAAAATTCTAAGCGGAGGTCCACGAGTAAACTATTTTTGTTGTACTTTTTAACACCTAACTTACAGTACAGTATCGCCATTATTATGGGTGTGTCTCCTGAATAGTGGCATAATGGTGTCCAAAAGGAGGGGTTCTATTGTAAATGAAGAGTAGCTAGTGCATATTCCCAACACAAATGTGTTAAAAACTTGTTAAAATTACTATAACTTGCAACATCAGGGTTGACAGTTCATTCAAAGTACAGTAGAGATTATAAAATTCTTACAATCACAATGGAACTTATAAATGATTGTCCTAAAAATTGGGACAAGTGACAAGGAGTTCTGGTTGCAAACAATACAGAACAAAGGTATCCATTGAATTCAAATCAAGCACTAGGACTAATTCTATTTTATTATGAGAGGTATTGGTACCTAGTTTAGCTAGCCTAGTTCAAGAGTGCCTAAGGGTCAGTTTTAAGTGATGTAAGTCAGACTATCCACGCTTGACCAATGCTAAACAGTGGTCAAGTGTGAATCTATTCTTAAAGCATTTACACAACATCAAACAAGTTTTAAGTTCATTTTTTTTTTTCAATTTTCCATAATACATTGGTGGAAAAATTCATTTTTCTCTACCTCTACAGCCAAAACATCTTTCATATTGCAAAATAATGTTGGGATGATGTCATTGTATACCAAAACTCTATGAAAACCATTTTGTTAAAGATATATTGTCCCCCTGAAAAAACAATTTGTAAAAATATTTTTTTTTTAATATTTGCCATTTTAATGTCACATAATAGTTATTAATTTAACCAAAAATTGGATTAAAAAAAAAAATTATCTGAAAAATTGTATTTTGTATTTTAAGCAAAAAATAGTCAATTTGTCTATTAGACTGTGGGTTTTTGGCTAAATTTAATAGTTTATTTTGGGGATTTTTTTTATACAGTGAAACCATTATTTTTGTTCATTTTTGGAAGTGAATAACTTGATTAAATCTACAAAATGACCTATTCAAAGTACATTTTTATAAATCTTCATTTTTCATTAATTTGGGGGGACAAAATACATCCAAGGGTTCAAATGATGAAAGTTGTTGAATTATTTATCAAAATATAATTCCCATATGCTTCAATTCACCCACCCTTCTTTTTGTTACCACTTCCTCATACTTTAATAATTTTCCATTAAATAATACAGGTTGAATAACAACCACTCTCTCTGACTTTTACATAACTGAATACTTTTGACAAAGTCAGCAATTCTGTATATTTAATTTGTATTGTGCCAAATTAATCTCATTTCGTGAATTCACAAAGTTATTTAAATCTGCAGGTATGCGACAAAGTGCCTATTGTTCAATTGCATTCATTGAGCCGTTATTCAAAACATCGCACCATCTCTATTCAAGTTGTCTCAATTGTCGTGATTAGTGTAACTGAATTTATGAATAGTATAAATTTTCCAGGGTTCAACTAAACAAATGCGAAGGTAACTGAATAGTAAGACGGACTACAGATTTTACTATGTTAAAAACTACAATATTGATTATAATAATTTTTGATTTCAGTTATTAGTAAATTATTTATCAATTATATTTCAAACAGATGTTATATCCTAAATATTCCACGATAAATATTTAGATACAGAAGGTTGAATCAGTACAGTAGATGAAAAAGTTGATAAGTTTAATCATTTATATAAATAATATATATAAATTCAAAGGCAAATTACTGAAAAAAATAATATATATATTTATATATTTTTCTTTGAGTTTGACCAACAAAGGATCGCACTAGTCTCACAAATAATTATTTATAATCTAATAATTATTAGGTAATCTAATGCCCTGTTCTAAAAAAATATGCCTATGTGTAAGAGATTCAGAAAAGTATTACAAAATATTCAAATAAATAAAAGTTGATGTGAGTCACGTCCATTCTACAGGCACTACAGACAGACTTCATCCATACTTTCAATGAATATGGTAATGATATGCCCAAATATGGTAGTGATATACCCAAATATGGTAGTGATATGGCATCATCATGTCCATATATGGGCACATCACATTTATTTACACATAGAGTTTGATAGTGTAGACAGAGCTTAATGCTACAAATACATTTACGGTACTTTGAAAAGAAAAACTGGGGCGGATTGCTATAAAACAGTCTTAACTAATGGTCTTAACTCCCCGATTAAAGCCGGCTTTATCTGATAGACGGTCTTACTAAAGCCACCCCTGTTAGACCATTGCTATAAAAACAGTCTTAGATAAGACCGCGTAAAGTAACAAATTGAGGGCGTACTTTGCGTGTAGAATACCAAATAAGGTAATGTTTGTCACGCTTGTTCAATTCACAATCATAACAGTACGTACATTTCTACGCAAGAAAATCTATTCTAGGGCTATATAAAGAATAAAATCACCGTTATTATTTGATTTAACACTTAAAACTCGTTCTATTGGTTGTCTTTGACGATAAATAATACGTAAAAGTCACAAAAAGAGAGGTTTAAGACTGTTTTAAGACTCCTTCGAGTAGGCTTTAATTTTAAAGACCGTTTACAGGTTAGACCGCGGTATAGCAATGGTCTATAATGTAAGACTACTTGCTACGTCACGAATTATAGCCGGCTAAGTGCTAAGACCGGTTATAGACCGCTTATAGCAATCCGCCCCTGTAGAAACCAGTAAACTATTCCTGTATTAAATTCATAGGGATCAGCTGCATTTTTAACTCGGCATGAATGGAAAAAATGATGGGATTTGAGCCAAGTTTTTGTGTTTGCTTGCTAAACAATTATCAATATGATATCTACTTCAGGATCCAATCCAAAACTACCGGATGTTCGTAATTTTCAAAATAATGCTTTAGTCGGCAGTTTATACAGAATACATGGAATCATTTAGAGCAACATACACAGCAGGAAGTGTGCGGTATGAAACAAATATTTTCACTTTCTTTCTTATCAAAAAATCTTTGGAAGAATTGAGTATGTTAATAAAAAGTCTTGAAAGAACTGAGAGTGTTAAAAAATGTTTTGGAAGAACTGGGTGTGTTAAACAATGTTTTGGAAGAACTGGGTGTGTTTAAAAAATGTTTTGGAAGAACTGAGTGTGTTTTAAAAAAGTTTTGGAAGAACTGAGTGTGTTTTAAAAAAGTTTTGGAAGAACTGTGTGTGTTTAAAAAATGTTTTGGAAGAACTGAGTGTGTTTTAAAAAAAGTTTTGGAAGAACTGAGTGTGTTAAAAAGAGTTTTGGAAGAACTGAGTGTGTTAAAAAGAGTTTTGGAAGAACTGAGTGTGTTAAAAAGAGTTTTGGAAGAACTGAGTGTGTTAAAAAGAGTTTTGGAAGAACTGGGCGTGTTAAACAATGTTTTGGAAGAACTGGATGAGTTAAAAAAAGTTTTGGAAGAACTGGGTGTCTTTAAAAATTTTTGGAGGAACTGACTGTCTTTAAAAAGGTTTGGAAGAACTGAGTGTCTTTAAAAAGTTTTGGAAGAACTGAGTGTTCTTTTAAAAAAATCTTTGGAAGAACTGAGTATCTTAAAAAAAAGTTTTGGAAGAACTAGGTGTCTTAAAAAGAGTTTCGGAAGAACTGAGTGTGTTTTAAAACAATGTTTGGAAGAACCGAGTGTGTTTTTAAAAAAGTTTGGAAGAACTAGGTGTCTTTTAAAAAAGTTTTAGAAGAAATGAGTGAAAAGAGATGAGAACAGGTTAATAACTTTATTTTAAAAAAACAAGCAAAATATAATGTTTATCTTAATTTCAGACAGGCCCCCTGGCAGTGGCATAACGTAGAGGCCTGAGGCCCTCCAATGCTGGAGGCCTTGGGTATTTTTTAGCCTTTTTCGACATATTTTAATGCCTGTTTTTTCCTCTTGGCACTGCTCAGGGCCCTCATAAGTTACAGGGCACCTGGGTGCTCATAGCTGTCCTGTCACTGCCCCCTGGGATTACTGTATACTTTGTCATACATGGTATAGCCTAGTACATTCTTCCTTGAACAATATTTTGTCGTGGCTGTCTAGTACTGCAGCATTTATTCATAGCAAGTAATTCAACCAGTATTAACCAATTACAATTGTTATTTTGAGTGTGAGGAATTATCATGGAATTATCAAGCATGTTGAAGATAAACACAAGTTTATTTTTGTTTAAACTGTATGCATTTAGGCTTGATTAAAGATACACAGCTTGTTAAAATATTTGGTTATGAAAAAAAAATATGTGCAAACATAAACATTAACTTATGATCCTAAAAACAAGTTGATAAATGTTATCGGCATATGGATGTGCCTTACTGTAAATATGGTAAAAGCATGCTGGAGTGGTGGGTGGCATAAAACCATGGTATACCAAGGCTGTTTGGTTGTCAATTAAGGTTCAACCTTGGTGGAATAATTCTAAATTCTGTGTTAAAAAAACTGTATGAATCTTCCATAACGCCTTTACGGTACAAAGTTTTAAATGTTATTTGTATTTAATATTGATATATTGTTTAAAAAATTACTATATAAGTTTGATTGAATAAATATCTGCAAGATTCTCAAGTAAATTGAATACAACTGACCTAGCTGGATAACTGTGCTCCACTGCACATGGAAATCAATTACACATTCACAATAGAAAGGTATTTTCATATCCTTTTAATCTGGCTACAACAAGGAAGGACTGCCCCAGGCTTATACAGTAGGATCAAAGCCTTTGTGAACAATAGTGTCCCTGCATGATTACACACTGGGAGGGAGAAAAAGCCGGCCTAAGTTTATAAAGATTTACAGCATTCTGTTGGTTCGAATTTTATATTCTTTTTATAGGATATATGCCAAGCCCAAAGCAATACCAGGTGTGCATAGATAGGTAGTGGGGAGGGCACAAGATTATGAAAAAGTTAGTGAAGGATAGTTGTATATAGTAGTGATCTTAAATCTTTACAAAAGTTAGCAAATCATTATGCACACGCTCAGAAACATTTGCAAATGCGCAGCAGAATGACTGACTAGGGACTAGGGACATTTTTTATCAATGACTACTGAAATAAATTATTGTATAGCAAGTTGAGGATTATGTTATGAGTGCTTGTTTGCTAACCCTGGGGCCAAGCCCAATGCAACTACCCAGCGTTGGTGGGTCCCTTAGGAGTCCTAAACCCCCCCCCCCCCCCTTGTTATGCCACTGAGGACTCTGCTTTCAGTCCGTATACTTCTATTGTATCACAGGCAGGTGTTTAATTCAATCCCTCTGACTTTAATAAAACAGGAATCTTTTGGAAAAATTGGCCACTAGAGGGCAGTAAACTAGTTTCACAGGAAGGAACACAATAATTTCTGTACAAGGATAATTATGTCATTTTTTTTTTCTTGTCTTCCGTAAACAAGTGCTCTGCTAACTGCGATGCGTAAATGAAATGAGTTAAAAATGAAATGAGTTAAAAATGAAATGAGTTAAAATTGAAAAAAATGAAGTAAATAGAAGAAGTAAATTTAGGTCATCTTTTAAAAAATCAAAATATCTTTTTTAAAACACAACTTTTTTTCCAGATCATGTTTTTTTTTGTCAATAATCTATGTACAGATCTCTACGGTGGCTGATTTCCGCCAAAGAAAAAAATTCTTTTATAATAATACGGCGTTATAACGCCCTAATTACGGCGTTATAACGCCCTAATTATACAATCCGTTCACACGTACATGCGCATGCGTACATCAACAAACCCAGAGCCATAAGAGTTGCGACTTTGAATAATGGGTTCAATCAATTTGTTAAATCAATAATAACATTATTTTGATGATTTTAAACAAAAAATAGCTTTAATCCATTTAATTTAACGGCTCTGGCTGTGCGCTCCATACACGCTCTACGCGTTTATTTTGTACAGCGATTCTGTACAGTAATGCATTGTTTTTACATTTTGTTGTTTAAAATCATCTTCGCAGTAACTTTATGATTGGGTTATCTTAAAGCCCCCTTCCCTACGTTTTTTAGATCTAATTTAAGATCACAAACTATATTTAATGTAAAAATAATACTATATGGTCATATTGCGATAACTTTTTTGTCTTTAAACGGTTAAAATGTGAAAAATAAGTCGATTCTAATAATTATAGCGGCCCGCTATAAATCCCAAAATGCACTGCGCGAGGATTGATATTTTTGTTTTTCACCTGTAATTCGCCCACTTTTCGATCGATCGTGAGGCCAAAACAAATGGAAGACTCCTAACTTTTCAGCGAAAATACCGGGTTTTCCCCAATTTGTATCAACGGAGTCTGGCAAAAATAGAAAGACAATTAATGCAGCAACTATACAACGTCAGGCTAGGTATATAGCTAGCGTACGATGTTTGTACGTTACCGATGTTTACCAGCTAGGCCTACAAAACTAAGCCTAGCTAGGCTATGCCTAAGACCGTCCACGAGAGGTCGATCGCCGCGAGCTACTTAGGTAGTGCATTGTTTCTCACTTTTTATCATAATTTACCATAAAACGTACATTTAAGACAAGGAATGACATGGTTTAATGTTTTTAAAGTGATATATATATATTATTTTCCAAAAAACGTCCAAAATTGCAGGGAAGGGGTCTTTAACAAAAACCTTTAAACAAATTGATTGTTTTGATATTTAAAACCTTGTGAATGTTATACATTTTTTAAGCAAAAAACTCGACTCCATACTCTACATAGGCATAGTTGGACACAAAGATGGCCAGTAATGTACCACGTGACTTTCTAAAATCTGTGAATGCGCTGAGAGGTTTGTTAATGTACTACGCATGCGCATGTACGTGTGAACAGATTGTATATTTAGGGCGCCATATTATTATAAAATGATTTTTTTCTTTGGTGGAAATCAGCCACCTTAGATCTCCACTAAAATTAATTATTACATTTTTTAGAAGTTTATTTTTTCAACCTGTTTATTTTTACACATTTAGAGACACATATCAATTCAGTTTACATGGGATGTCTATATAGGAATGCTATTTTCTGTAATAAAATACTTAAGTAAGACAATTGAATTGTTTATGTGAACACAGCCTAAAGTGGTGCTAATTATCGGAAGGAAACCAAGCATTGTACGGTAAGTGTATGAATTGACCTTTCAGGTCAAACAATCTGTCTAGAAATTAAGACAAATTAAATGTACAGACAGACAAGTGTGTATAGTTGGTGACAGGCAGGAAGTTTACCTAGCTTTATAATAGTGTGAACAAATGGAAAGTAAATAAATATTTTTCCACTCTGGTTCTTCCATGTATTCCAGCTTAATTCCTCAAATCATTCATGATGGTTAGGGATCATGTGAACATTTATAAATTACTCTACTGCAGTTACTGCAGTAACTAATTTTGTTTTAAACTGCAATAATGTGTGACTTTGGTTTGTTTCATTTCAATCAGTCTCTGAACAATGATTTAAACAATCTTGCTAAATTTGCCGTAACATGTTAAAGAAACAAAGTACAGGTACTGCAGTAAAATAAAATAACTTTGACATGATTCTTCTGCTCACTATGTACCAAACTTTGTGTGACAAAAAATGTGGACATGATGATGTCATATCACTACCATATATGGGCACATCATATTTTTTATCAAACTATATTGATAATGTAGACAGAGCTGGGGAAAAGGTAGAAAAGTGAAATAAATTTAATTTAAGAAAGCGTCTGTAAACAGATTAAATACAAAATAATGATTTAGCATCCTTTGTCAAAATGACATCATAATAGATCAGGGATGAATAGAATAAAGACACATAATACAAAACTCTTGATGTTGCAAAACTTTATTTCCTCTTGGCATAGAAATAATAGTACAGTAACTAAATGCCATAGAGTTCAAATTGTCCAACAAATAAAACGCAACAATTGTGATCTCGTCTCGTAAACATTATTATTATTATTCATTCATTTTCATCAATCTTATACTCATGATACTCATGTGATTGTACAGTTGTTTCAACGGCCAATTCGTACCTTTTTTAGTGTATTTTTACACACTTCGCAAAGTTCTTGATTTTATGACCAGAAGTTTTAGCATCAAAATCGAAATACTACCACCAGATTTTTGCAAAAAATGTAAGTTTACATACAATAGTTTTGTTCTAATGAGGCAATCCAAATAAACCAAGCATGTATTGTAACCACAAGCCTACTGTAGCTAAACCTTGGTTTAATTGCCTTGCTTTTTCCACTAAGCCACGTGGAGCCCGAACATGACCATCAAGAGAAGTTGTCTTACTCATTTTGAGAACACCCTCTTTTGGGACACCCCTATTCAGTTGACACCTCTATCAAAGGGACACTTTCCTGTGATACGAACGAAAGGGCAATAATAATATATTTTAACACTACAGTCAACCCCTATTCAGGGGCACTTTCCGTACCGAAGGTGCTCCTTGATGAGGCTTGTGCTGCATATGCAAAAGTTTCTAATCTGCATTTTGTACGTTACTAAGTTATGTATACTGTATACCTCCAAGATTGGCTAAGATTAGGGTACGGCATATTCAACCGATTTTCTTTAAATACCAGGATGTTGTAGCATATGTCATTGCAGAAACAATACTTACATGTTCTGTAGTTCCTGCCCAGAAGTTTGAGTACATAGTCGTTGATTCCAGCATTGGCGCAATCATAGGCTTTTTAGCGCTAACGAGAATCTTCAACGTTTCTTTATTTTCTAAGAAATTGTCTGCATCTATTGCCTGAAATTAAAAAATAAGAACATACAAAATTGAAAAACCAACTTTTCTGATTTTCGCTGTTTGATAGGCAGATAGATTTTTTAGTTTATCTGTCAGTATTAAGCCTCTTGTATGATACACGATTCTAGTTTCATTTTCGTTTCTCTAAGAAGAGTAGTCAGAATGATAGTTTTCCCTTTAAGCAGTATTTTAGGGACTATTTGAATATTCAGAGAACAATTACCCAATTAGGGATGGGAAGAAGGCTATTATAACTAGAGGAAGAAACAACTTGAAAATAGGGAAAATACCACAGAGAACTTCAACAGCAGAAAAGCATGCATGTGGGATAAGGGAAACCTAGATATTTGTAGAATTCTTGAATAAAGCATTGTTAATTGTACAGTAGAACGCCTCTATTAAGGGGACACCTTTGGGACTCAACCGAGTGTCTTTGTAATATAGGTGTCCCCTGAATAGAGGTGCCCAAAAGTTCTACTGTAGTTAATATCATTCCACAATTTATTAACAATCTTATTAAGATCAAACTTTATACTGTATAGGCAGAATCCTGGGACACTGTGAAATTGACAGGGAAACTATATATTTTAACATTACAGCCAACCTCTATTTAAAGACCCCTTCCCTACAATTTGTGACGTTTTGTAAAAATAATACATATATATTACTTTTAAAACAGTTAACCAGGTCATTCCTTGTTATAAATGTACGTTTTATGGTAAATTATGATAAAAAGTGAGAAACAATGCACTACCTAAGTAGCTTGCGGCGAATGACCTATCGTGGACGGTCTTTAGGCCTAGCCTAGCTAGGCTTAGTTTTGTAGGCCTAGCTGGTAAACATCAGTAACGTACGAACATCGTACGCTGGCTATATACTGTACCTAGCCTGATGTTGTATAGTTGCTGCATTAATTGTCTTTATATTTTTGCCAAACTCCGCTGATACAAATTGGGGAAAACCCGATATTTTCGCTGAAAAGTTAGGAGTCTTCCATTTGTTTTGGCCTCACAATCGATCGAAAAGTGAGTGAATTACAGAAGAAAAACAAAAATATCAATCCGCTTGCAATGCATTTTGAGATTTATAGCGGGTCTCTATAATTATTAGAATCGACTTATTTTTCACATTTTTAACCGTTTAATGACGAAGAAAGTTATCGCAATAGGGTCATATAGTATTATTTTTTTACATTAAATATAGTTTGTGATCTTAAATTAGATCTAAAAAATGTAGGGAAGGGGAGTTTAACAGACACTATATTGGGTTCTGAACTGCAATAGAAAACCACATATTATGTGGTTTTCTATTGAAGTAGAACAACCACTATTAAAGGGATTAAAATTAGATCCTAATGTATGAAGCAAACAATGACTTTTTTTTGGGTCAATTTTCCAGGGAATTATTACTAATATAACTAAATACAGTTAAGTAGCAGAGCTTATAGATATAGGATTATGTAAAGAGAATTAACATTCTATTTCAGAGATAGGATTATATACATCTGAAATTCATCACTACAGTATTTCCTTGAAAAAAAGTTCTTTGCAAAACTCAACTTAAATTCTCATCATAAAAAAATAACTATTTTGTGTGGTCTACGGATTTATAATTGCTACCTTTCAAGCAATGTATTCTGTCTACACTAAAAACATATGAGGCATTGTCTAGTTACGTGTAATGAAAAAAAAAGTTTGCTGACAATAGTGATGACTCCCTTCCGACATACTCAATCTTTCTTTAGTAAAATAAAGAATATATCAGAGTTCCCGAAAATTTTACTTAATAAAGTGTGGCCAAACCATAGAGGGTGCTATAATTGTTTTTAAATACATCCAAAACATAGATTATGCTATTACAAAAAATCTCAAAAACATCTATATTAAACATGGCAGGCACTTCCCAAGCATTGCATGCTATGTGCCATGCATATAACTGTCGTATTCATTTGATTAGAAAACATTGACAACGGTAAGAACAATCTCAACGCTCAAAATACTCTGTTAAATAAGTATTCAACGGAAAAAGTGTACTCAACGGTAACTAAAAGTCTCAATTGAATACGAAAAATGTGAGTTTGTTAAAAAGTTGAAAATGCATTTGATTGTTTGCCATTTGTTACCAAAGTGTGTCAATGCACTAGGTATGCAAATGGTAAATCTATGTAATATAGGGATGCTTTTATGTAGTATCCAAAACAAATTGTGAAAGATTGCACCTTTATCAGGTATCGTATCATAAAATATCAAAATCTCCAGCAATTATCGGGAGTCTTTGGCGGTCTGCTGTATTGGCAATAAACATACTTTACCAACTGCTGATACTATACATTATACACTGTACTAATCTTCCATAATTTCTATATTATTTAGTAAAGGAAGTATAGTTTCAAGGTTATATATATCTAAAGTTAGGTCACAAAATATCAACCTACAGAAATCACCTTCAATAAATGCACAGGAAATTTGATTATCTGTGTGTGGTTGGATTTGGTAACTGATAATATAACATGTTTGAAATAAGAGTTTGGATGTGTGCGACTACTGGAATTGAAACATTAAAGTTGAAATACACTACTTCATTACCGTTACCAATGCTACACATGATATGGAAAGCGGCAATTGGTGTACGAGAGTCCTGATAGACATTTGATTAGGTTGAATACAGTTAATTGCAATATGTAGGAAAGGGCAGTGGTAGAGGGTGTGCAAGTTACGGAAATTTTGAGTAGGCATTGAATACAGCACTCCTTTTATTAAAGTATGTGCAGTATTAGGCGGAGGTGTGTGCAAGTCCTAAAATTGAGATTAAACATCATTTGAGTTGAATGCAAAAGATTAAGACTCATTTATAAGAAAAGTTCATTTTTTAATTTCAAGGCCCTACTTTCAAAATCCTGGATCTGCCACTGAAAGTGGAGGAATATTGGCTGTGTAGGGCAAGAAAGGCAGCGATACCATTATGAAACTTCAACAGGCAACTGGAACTCATCTAGGCTAATTCTGTTTTTCCCAACAATTCCACATCTTGTAGAGATGTTCCCATTAAATAATCAAAATCACAAAAAACGATTTAAAGCTAATATACATGCTTTTTTTGGTTTAAATTAGTACACATATCTCTCCAAAAATGTTCTTCCGTCGATATCAGTCATCACACTGAATATCCGCGGCGGAAGTACTTAATAGGTGGCGCTGTTGTATTTCTAAAGCAATAGTATAAAAAAAATATAAGAAAACGCCATAAGATTTGTTTTTTCGAACCCGAAAAAAAGTACTATTAAACGACTGTTCAATAGTGCATACTATTGCATGCCATGTAACCCATAATTGTCTAGTCAACTGACAGGAATTTATTTAAGTGTTATAATAGTGTATTATGCTAACCAGTATAACCATGTGAATTTTGGTACTGAGTGTACAATAGGAAAGGAGAGTGGAATTGGATGAGGTAATCAGTGGTGTTTGTGGTGAATTCTAGAATGACAAGAAAAGTGTAATGAACCTTTCATTGGCAATGTATAGTATATAGTTATTAGTCACGATATATTACCAGTACAGTACCATAATGTGACTGATTGAGTAAAATTAGTAGGATTGGGTATAGAAAGTTCACGGATCCTATAATAATACAATTGAGGTTTTTATCAAACCAAACGCAACCTTTAAAAATATTTTATATTTTATTATATATTGACAACAAAAGTGTAATAACCTTCTATTGGCAATTGACATAGTTTATTTCTCACGTTTTCATGTCATTATCAGTACTTACTTATGTCACATGACTGATTGAGTAATTAAGTAAGCTATTAAGTAAGGTGTATAAATACTATAGTGGGAATGGGTATAGGAAGATTCAGTTCTTCTGCTACAAATAAAGTTTGAAAAAATGAAACCAAATAATAATAATAATAAATCAGGCTTGATAGAGCGCATTATGCTAAAAGCCCCAATGCGCTTTACATCAAAACAAAAATATACAGAGAGAAATTAGTCGAAAGATAACTTAAATAGATGAGTTTTTAATGAAAGGATCAACGTCCTTTAATAATGCATATAAGTTGAATTGGGAGAATCATTTCATTTGTTGAAAGCCTGACTTGCCTATTTAACTTATAAACATTCATTATCCATACTTACAAACATATATTGGGCCCACTGTCTCCTAGCCTCCTCAAGTGCGGCCTGCCTGAGGTTTATAATATGTGTGAACCTTTCCTCCGGCCAATCAAATGGTCCCGCCTCATCTTGATACTTACTAACACTGTCATCGTATTTATAATCTACTACATGGTATAGATGCTGAGCTCTTGAGACCCATTCTTTTAACATCTCAGTTGAATTATCTTCATTGTGATCACTTCTTATCCTAAGAAGAAACAACAACGAACAAATGAACACTAGTGGCGTAACAGCTATGAGCGCTTACTGGCTAAACCCAAGGGCCCTGGAGCTTATGAGTCCCTTGAGCAGTGTCTGGAGGAAAAAAGCCAATGAACACTAGTGGCGTAACAGCTATGAGCGCTCACTGGCTAAACCCAGGGACCACGGAGCTTATGAGGGCCCTTGAGCAGTGGCCAGAGGAAAAAAGCCAATGAACACTAGCGGCGTAACAGCTATGAGCGCTCACTGGCTAAACCCAGGGACCCCGGAGCTTATGAGGGCCCTTGAGCAGTGCCCAGAGGAAAAAAGCCAATGAACACTAGTGGCGTAAGAGCTATGAGCGCTCACTTGCTAAACCCAGGGACCCCGGAGCTTATGAGTGCCACTGAGCAGTGGTCAGAGGAAAAAAGCCAATGAACACTAGTGGCGTAACAGCTATGAGCGCTTACTGGTTAAACCCAGGGACCCCGGAGCTTATGAGTGCCACTCTGAGCAGTGGCCAGAGGAAAAAAGGCATTAAAATATGTCAAAAAAGGCTAAAAGTGCCCAAGGCCTCCAGCGTTGGAGGGCCTCTTAAAGTTCCTCAGGTCTACGTTATTGATGAACACAAATCTGACTTTAATATTAAGATGTACACTATGTCAAAATATTGATAACATCTTTATTATAGAAATACATGCATGACATGACAAAAGGAATAAATGTATTAAATAAAAAATAATACATTACATAATCCAAATTAATTTGACAAAAGACCAAAGTAAAAACTTTCGATGTCCTTATTTGGAAACATTATTATTATGAATGACCTTTTTTTAAACCGCAAAAATGTACTCCTTTCATTTTTAGTTCCGTAATTCTAGACACATTTCTAATGATCCCATTCAAATAATGATGAGTGCCGGTTGTAGGAAGGATATGAATTATTTTCACTTTCTAATATTGAATCAATCGAACAAAGATAGTACAATCAAATGTGAAATATTTGTTTGTATTGTTCCTTTAAAACAACATTACGTGCCAAATATCTTAGCCACTATCAAATGCAAAATCGTTGTCCTGTTTAACGTGATAAATAAAAATAGAGTCTGGTTCCTTTTTAACATCGCCAACGGAAGTGTAACATATTTTGAATGGAAGAAATAGAAAGGTTTTTTTTTTCTGAATGTCTATGACACCGGTAAATATATTCATTGCATGTGAATTTAAATGATGATCTATTGTTTGTTTTTGTTTATGTCCTTGTGAGTGTGACTGTACTATTTGTTAATTTGTTGGTGATGCTGCAAAGTGACACTAACCGTGTACTGGTTTCATAACAACATGCGTTTCACAACAAAACGTGATTGAGTAGAAAGGTTAACAAAACACAATTTTAACTTCAAGAAGTTGGAATTTAACATTTTTTGTTTCATTGTCTGATAGGGGTGTTTAATGTTTCTTTCGGTTTATCCAGGTAAGCTATGTGCGAAACAGACATTTATTTTAAAGCTACACTATCTAACTATACTAGTTTGACAAAAATATAGTGTTTTGTGGCCAAATATGGTAGTGATATGACATAATCATGTCATTTCACATCACATGTTCTCACATAAAAGTTTGATAGTGTAAACAGAGCTTTAAATTTTAAATGTTTTAAATATTGATAAGCAGAATTTAATTATTTTTTATGATAAGAAAGATCGAACTTAGTTTTTTCATATTCTCAAGAGATTGGAGGCAAAACATTAATTTTATATTTGATATTCTTATAATTGAAAAATTGTTGAAAAATGAAAATGCTAAGAAAGAAAATTAAAAAACTGAAGCCATTAACCATTCCTTGTGGAGATCACTTCAGAAATTTTCCTTTTAAATAACTTTCCACAAGAAAATATGCTTTATTAATATTTTTAAAAACAAAAAAAATTGTTGGTGATATTCCAAGTTCATATATCCAGTGTCTGATTGCTTGTCTGATAGGTAAGTGTGTAAATCTCAAGGGTCCTATTTTGAAATACAAAAACAATTTATGATATTTAATGAACTGTAACGGTGATATAATATGTTCCTGTAGGAGTTTTAAATAAAGTTTAATAACAAAAATTAAATTACAATTTGTGAATGATGAAAGGTGTTAAAAATCATGAAATTGAAAGTTCTGTGTAAATGTCACTTTGTTTTGTAAGTTTACAACATATGACAACATAAAAGTTGACAAAACTTAAATCAAGTAAAAGTTTATAACTTCTATTAATTAAATTGGGAGACAACATAAAAGTTGACAAATAAAACTTTAAATCAAGTCAAACTTTATAAATTCTTCTAATTGTGAGACAACATAAAAGTTGACAAATAAACTTATATCAAGTGAAAGTTTATAACTTCTTATTGTATAGACAACATAAACGTTGACTAATAACATTCACATCAAGTATTTAGTTTATAGACTTTTTTAATTGCTTAAAAATTACTTAAATGTAAGTAACTTTAAAGTCTTTAGTAACTATACATGTACACCTGTCTGGTTGCAACTCCAAATCTGACAAACAAAAAAATGGTCACTTTACTATTTCTTAACCTTCAAGTTTCAACAAAAAGGTACCTTGTAAAATTAAGTGAGGAAGAGGAGGAAGGGGAGGAGGGGGGGGGGGGGGGTATCCCATTAACCCACCTATTTCTGCTGACAAGCTTTTTTCATTTTTTCTTCACCTGACATTCTGACATGTGACTCCTGACATTTGACATGTCATTAAATACATCCAGCACCATTCATACAATACGAAATATTACCCAACTAACAATAACTCATAAAGATTACATTTTGTTTGTAATTTGTACTTTACATACAAAGAACAGTATCCTTTGGGATATATAAAACATGAGTGACCTCCAGCAGGAAAGGTCAAGAAGGCTTTTGGATTTTCCTTTCATTCCCATATCAAACCAGCTGCTACAAAATTATTTTAATATTGTTATGATTTTGTTTGAGTTTTATTCTTCTCACAATATTATTCTCACAGTTTTATTAGACTATTTGTTAACAGTCAATTACAGCACTACAGTAAGTCCAGATGTACAATATATATCCTGTGGGTTCTGTCCTTATTTGGGCATACCTCATATAGAAATTTGTTTCAACTCAAATTTTATATATAAAATTGTTCAATAGTTTCTTTACCATTAAATCCTATAAGTACTGAGCCATGGATATTATACAATATACCACATGTTAAAATGACATGGACAATTTCATAATGTAGACGTATGCCTCTCAAAATAATGTAAAAAGACATTCAATTAAACTATTAGAAATTACATACTGTACATTTAATTAAGTAAAGCCAAGAGTTTTTACAATTGACCAATGAGAGATTAGATATTTGTTTAACTGGTAGGAGGTCAAAGATCAAATAGAGTTTTTTATTAGTAGTAGATTTATCAGCTGTCATCTAGCATACATTCTGGAATTCAATGGGCCTGTTTCTGCTGCAACTGCTCAAAATACGGTATAAAAATACGGTATAAAATACGGTATTTTTTATACCGTATTTTTTAGTACCCCGTTTCTGCTAACAATACTTCTTGGGTGGTCGTGTTAAATTTTATCTTCTTTACCCAAATTGTCATTCATTTATTTGATCGATAATTAAAAGTTGCAATAAAAGAAGTTTTACGTCTCACTTTCAACAGCCTAGCCCTAGTGATAGAGATGTTGTGAGAGCACAGAAAACATCGTAATGGGGACAATTAATTCGTTCCCTCCCCGAGTTATTGTATTTTGCAATATTGTACTGCTTTCGCAGGCTCTTCAGCTTTGAGTTTACTTGCTTTGGAGACAAGTCTATTCCATACTCCTGCTTTATTTTTTTAGAAATGTCTTTATAAACGTGGTTGTCCCTTTTTATTACCTTTTAGTTGGCCAGACATTTTAGCTTCCCCACACAAATTTATTTAGTAAAACTGTGACGTCTTCGCTCCACATTTTCGCCGAATATATATATACACGTGTGTAAAAGAGCTGACAGCGACAGAAAATAAAAACACGAATGTTGACCTTTTGCCATGTAAAAAAAAAATACGGTATTTTTTATTGGCAGCAGAAACGGGTACAAAAAATACGGTATAAATTTGTAAATACCGTATTTTATCCACAAATTTTGTGGGGAAAATACGATATACAAAATACGGTAAATTTTTTATGAGCGCAGTTTCTGCTGCCAAAAATATACCGTATAAATACGGTATTCAAAAAATACCGTATAATATACGGTATTTAGTTGGCAGCAGAAACAGGGCCAATGACAAATTATTTGTAGTATTTTTATAAGCAGTATCAATATGACAATTTCTTCTGAATACTGTAAGCTATATATTATCAAGGCCGAGAGATTAAAAACAGACAAAGATGCTTTAAATATAATTATTATTAATATAAAATATGACAATCTCAGCTGGGGAATTGGGGTGGGTGGTGAAAAATGAAAATTTTAGACGAGGCAACGTCTGTGCCTCGTCTGCCTCTTGCTGGCTACGGCCCTGATTATAATGCAACAATTGTTACTTGTTGAGTTGTTTGTTATCTATTTTCTCTGCTTCAATTTTGTATCCTGAACAACTGTTTTATGGTCAGGAAAAGGTCAAAATCTTTTACCTGTCCTCCAAGGTCAAACAATTTAACAAATGTTGTAACCAAAAAAACATTCATTCACCTGTTAAATTGTATTTTCCCCAAAAAACATGAAAAATGAAGATTAAAAAAAATCTGACTTTAAAGAGGCAATTGTGCAGTTATTCAATTCAATTCAGTCTGCATAAAAAAATCCACAAAAACAATTATTTAACTTGTAAACAGACAAAAGAAACGGTTAATTTTAACCAAAAACCACTGTCTGACAGACAATTTTTAGGTATTTTTTGCTTTGAATTAAATTTTTTTCAGGAAAATATTTGTTATTTTCAATCCAGTTTTTGGTCAAAGTGGATAAGGCATATTTAACTACAAAAATGTAAAAAAAAGGGGAACATATCTTTATATAGCAACAACAACAATAATTAATTTGTGACAAGGAGAAATTCATTCCAAAATGTGCGAAACAATTATGTTGTCAGAAGAAAAACAAAAATCTCAGGAGTATGTGCGACTTTATTTATTGGCAACTTTCACTTCAGTTAATAGTACTGTGTGAAAAAGTCACCTATGCCAAAAAACATGTTACTGTACTCTCATAATGAACAGTATTTGTGACATAAAAGGGTCTGTTTTGTAAATCAGTAATTATCAGAAATGTTATTAAGTTTTCCAATTAAATTGGAAATTTTAAAATGGCAAGAAATCCTGACTTTTTAAAACTATTTGAGTGATTAAATGTTTTGAAGATGCAGACTATATTCACATAAGTGCGTGGGCAGAATAATCTTTATTATAATATAATTTTATCATTGTATGTTAATGTATTATTATTTTTTTGTTATTTGTTATTTAGAAATTGTTTAATCCATTTAGCCCATGGCCCTATTCATGACTTGTCTTTGTCCTGTTGTTTTGTTTCCCAGGCAGACTCAAGATCCTGTATCTTTCTGGGATCCTGCCTTCTTCATTTTCCCCCAGATGTATTGTTATTTGGCTGTTATTTCTTGATTATTCCATTATTGTTTAAATTTTTTTCCTCCATGGTTTCATGGGCGAAGAAAATTATCAACTAACTCTGGTGAATAGCGGAGTACCTGGTAAATACCTACGCTATGAGAGAGACTTGTTTATTTTTCACATCAATGCAGTCACAAATGTTTTTACTGATTAGAGTACATTAAAACTCAAACTGCACTTTCCAAATCTCTTATTCAATTGCCTCTTGCTCTACAAGGTCAATTTCTGCTGGGATCATGGGAAATAGAACAAGCATCAAGGTGGGAGTATTACAAGGAACTCAATCACTTCCTTCAAATCTAAGCAGAGACCTGGCTAAAATCAGAACCACATAATTGGGTCATTCCGTGTGTTAACCAAGTTCTCTTAAAGTCTTGTAAACCAAAATGTAAATTGTTATTTACTTTTTTAGACAAAAGACACGCATTTAATTTAACTAATTGCTTAACTTAGCTCTCCACAAGTATTTAATTTATTTACATGTGATATGATAGCAGAGCTGTGTCATCACACTAGGAAGAAGGTGTCCTTTTATTGTACATGCTTAGTTTAAAAGTCCAGACATCTATATTATATTCTACTAACCACAAATTGTTAACTCTGTGTCATTTTAAACCATAGACACCATTTACAGTACTGTAGCTCACCAATTCGATACCGACTTTCCAACAGCCGAATTTACTATAGATGTGGCCATCTATTGGATATAAAACAATTTAATTTAGTTTTTACACAGAAAACATAGGTGTCTAAAAAGTTTCTGCCATGATTTGGTGTCAAATCCATCCAAATCACTTTAAGCTCAGTTGGAAACCTGTATCTTGACCTCAGGGTTAACTATCGAATCTGTTAGTCATTCCTTCATACTATTGTAATGCGATCCAAAGTTGCCACATCACAAAATAAAAGAAGTCCCACTGATAGACCCAACTAATAACCAAATACAGTATAGTTGATTTTTTTTACACCCATTTACTAATCAACAAGCCTTCTAAAATGATTTATTTTTACTGAATGGTTTTTTTCATGTGTTCTTTCATACCAAAAAATGGCTCAACACATTTTCATGTTATTATATACTGGATGTTTTGTAGATAGTTTACCTTTTTGTAAATGTGTGTGTTCTAATGTAAATAAATTACCTTGTTAATTGTCTTTTAATTATTTTTATTATATTGTTAATGTTTCTCTACTGTTTCTGAAGTACTTTGTAAATAAATGCTTTTAGCATTGAAAGTGTCATTCAGTATAAAGACAGAATAAATAAATATATTGTCTTCTCAATTTCTCCCCAAATTGTGAGTGAAAAAGTTTGTTCAACATACAAAAGTATCTACAGTAGCGCCGCGCCAACATAATTAATACGGTATAGTTTTACATTTTTTTTTTTAATGAATTCATGTACAATTTACTTTACTAAGCTATTAAAAAGTATTTGTTTAAATTATGCACCTCATCTCACCATCAAACTCTTTTATATTAAAACCTTCTTGGTTCAAACTCAATATTTTGGCTACTAACTAAAAAGTCAGTAAAAAGTTTTAAAAACTTTACTCGTCTAAATAAAAGATTTTGGTTCGACTGAGTCGGCCAAATTCTAATAAGTAATAGAACCTTAACCAATCTACTGCAAACTGGATAAACATATTGAGCTAAGTAAAGACTACGCCATGTCCCTAGGCCTAGGCCGTACTTTTATGCATGCTAGGGCCTACAGTAGCTAGGCAAAGACCATCGCTCCGCCGCCTGTTTGATTACATACACAGTACAAACTTACCATATCGAAATTCGATCCTTCGGATAGTCTTGGTTTTCTAAACACCCGAAAAACGTTGGCAAAGTGTGTGCTTTATTACGGACAAGTATTGGTATAAATATTGTTGGCCATAGTACTTCTGTTGGATCAGGCAGTTCAGCACTTTTGATTAAAATATCACTTTGAAAAATAAGAAAAATAAAGACCACATAAAGAACACGAAACATCTTCGTTCAACACCGTCTCCAATGTGCGCAAGTGGTAAAGTGCAGTGAAGCGTTGCATTCGTCGTGGCCGGCTTTTAATTTATTCCTTTCTTTCACATTCACCTCTCTACTATCTCTCTCCCCTGGGCCTCCCCCTCTTCCCCACCCCTACAAGTCAAATACGTATATATATATAATATTTCAACAGGATTTATCATTATTTAAAAGAAATAATTAGAGGTTTTAAATATAAAATGAATCTTGTAATTGTATAGACACAGCAGTACAGAGAGTAGTAGTTGTTTGGAGAGAGGGCGCTAGAGTATGAACATCAAGAAAAGACACGTGGTATGTGATGTCACGAGAGAAACAACAAAAAAGGGAAATCCCCCTCCACTCCCCTCTTCACTCTTTCCACCACACACAATAACACACAGATCTGAAATCAAAACGTTTATATACGGGAGACGGCTTGTTATTATACATATGTTTGTTTGTTTTTGTTTGGTCGTCAATTTGTCCAGATGATTGTGTTTTTAGTAGAGTTTCGTTTGATTTAAGGTAATAATCAAGAACATCTACTCATGATGATTTAGGCTAGCTAGTAGTAGGCCTACTTAGTACTACTGTATCATCTGCAAAATCATAGAGATAGGTAAAATGAAGCTGCAAGTGCGTTAGCTGAGGGGATGCACGCTGGGTGTAGGCCTCCCGCTGAGGACAGGTATAGTAGTAGTAAGGGTTAGTAGTAGAGTTCCACCTCCTGCAAGAAAAACAACAAATGAATTGTCTAGAATATAGGAACAAAAAGATGGGCATCTACCATGCCAAAACCACCACCTGTTTGGTTCAGCATATACTGTATATAATGTTGTTTCTATTCTAGGATTTTCCAACACTACTATTTATAGTATCAATATCTTCTGTTCTTCTGCTGCGATTTATGCTACGTGTAGCTACCAATCTGAGCATGATCTTAGACGTCATCTTAGTTGAAATTTAGTATTGAGATCAGTCTCACTGAGTGAGGTCCAGAGATCAAAATGAGGTAACAATATTTTGCACTTTAGGTATATATTTATATTACCAATTACTATTAAATACTGTCAATGATTAAGTATGTTATTATCATGGGCTTGTTTATCAATTAATGTTGATTATCTATGCAAACTTGTGTTTGTTAAAGTTATTGTTATATTATTTTGTTGAATTAATTCCAGCTATTTTTTGTGATACCTTTCGTTTATTTATTGGTTGAATTTTGAATGACTGGTCCAGTGGAAACAAAGAATTTAATTTATTACTTATTTATTTTATTTTTAATTTTAGAATAATTTTAGAATATTTAAACAGTTTTTGTTTGTTTTGTGTACTATGTGTAATATTAGCAATGTTTTGAAAATTAGGTTAAAATCAGACCCTTTGTTTTTTCACTTTTGTTCATAATTATTATACAATGCAAATTATTAAGTAATATAAAAATAATAACTTTATTACAATTATTATAACAATTTTATGGCTGTGGTTATTGTTACTATAAGCAGGGAGTTGTTATAAGTATGCATTTAGGTAAATAAACTACCTAATCATTGGATGATGCAATCGCAATGTCTAATTTGATTGGTTGTTTGATTTTAGTATGATGGGGAAAATCTAAATCTATTTTTAGATTTTTTAAATGGAATTTGACCTTTTGGGAAAAATACATAATGAATTGAGTAGCCTAGATATGAGTAATATCAATGTAACAAATTAACCGTAATAAAAAGTTGCAGAGTTAAAAACTTTATATGAAAAAAATAAATAAATAAAACTACCTCAGGTACATATTGACTTACATTATATGCATAAGTGACAGATTAGATGTATCACTTCTTTAAACCCGGACCAGGATCCCAAATCTGGACCACATTTTATTATTATTTTCAGACCTGCTATAGTGTTTAAAGATAGCAGACAATTTTCAAAAGCCGGAGAGCTGTTACTGAGCATCTTATTGTAACATTAGGTTCATAGTAAAAAAAAAATATTATTAAGAATAAAAAATAACAATAATAATAATAACCAAAAAAAAATAATAAAGATGATGAAAAAAAAGGTTTCTCAGCAGGAATTGAACCAGAGATCTCAACTGTATAAAAACCTGGATATATAACCATTACAACACTAACTCGCATTCACAAGGTTGTAATGCAATTAGCCTAATCACACTCTGCACTAAGACACAAAAATAAAAAAAATTTCGGGGGAAATCATATGTAGGGGAATTATACTCTGATGGAGGTATGCACTCTCAGAGTGCCCTTCTTTCTTGTTTGTTCTGCATTACATCATACTATTTCATACATATAATTAAATATAATTTCCTAACCTAACAGTTAAATTCATTATAATAATAGAGAGGGGTTATTTTGTAGCATAATGTCTTATTATGTAATGCGTTATAAACCTAACATTTAAAACTCAATATTAATACTTAATTTCTTTCTTCCAGGATGGAAGACCATATGAACAAAGATGACCATGATGCCTTTTTTGATTCTTCAGATCAAATAAAAAATCTCCATAGTAAATGTAATAGAATGCGTATTGTTCAAATCTGTGGAGGACCATTCAGTGGGAAATACAGACAAGGAAGGGAGTTGGCCCGGAAAGTAGCATTAAGTGCTAAATCTTATAAGAAATCTTACTGCTTTCGAGTAGACCTGCCGTTTGAAATGGAGTGTGCAGAGGAAATGAATGAAAACATTAAAAAAACTATGAATAGGTCGGTTCTTGAACAATTGGAAGGAAGTGGGCAGTTTACTGACAAACCAGTAAAATGGTTTCATCAGTTTTTAAGAAGTCAACGTGACAAATATTTTGTATGTGTTTTTGATGATGTTGATTTGTTTGGCATTGACTTGTTTTTAAAAACTTTGAAGGATTGGACTGAACAATGCCAAAATCTGTTTGTGATTTTTACAAGTCAGTTTCAATACACACTCTACCATACTGCATTGACACATTGTTGTAAGCCGCTGGACACATTTTCTGTCCAGTTTTTCAGACAGCAAATAGACATTTTTAAGTATAACTGTACAGATGCTCCCGAGGTAACAGCAACAGATGAAGAGTTGAAAAAGCTTGCCGAACTAGTAGAATGTTGGCCATTTCTTATTATGGTTCTTGCAGATGGCTTGGTCGACGGTTTCACTGCGAAGGAATTGACAGAGCTTCTAATAAAGAAGCCTCTTCTTACACTTAGTAATGAGGCAGCTTCCCAAACAGATCAACTGGATTCCAAGCTGGAATACATGGTGGATAAATTATCTCCTAGGATGAAGAAGTATGTTGATCGTTTTGCTGATCTTCCTGAAAGGAAAAAAGTAACTATTCAAGAGATGATGACAGTAACCAAGTTAGATATCCCTACTGCAGACTTCAAACTAGAAGTTGTACACCCTTTAAGACGCAATTTACTGTTAAACCAACATCAAGACAGTTGTACAATGCTACCCTTTCTTGTTAATTCATTAAATGTCAACCAGTTAACAAAATTCAAAACTCCTTTTGTCATTCAAATCGACAAGCTTGTTTACGAATCTTTGGAAAGCTATGCAGAAGAAGACGACAATGACTTTAAAAGGTGTTGGAAACAAGATGAACCCCAACTTAAAGAATTATGGGACCAAATGAAATTATTTGATAGTACTGAGCATAGTGAAACTCAAGTTGACAAAGACTGCGAAAAACTCATCCACACTGCTGAAAAGTTTGTGAAATCTGCAACACTTAATTCTAAAAACGAAGTAAAAAGATTTAGAGAGCGTGCGTTTAATGCAAAAACCATCTATTATGGTGATGGTCGTTCTAATCCTGAACCATCACCTTTGATGACAATGGCAGATTTTGAGTCATTAGAGAATAATAACCATGAGCAGCCAACTGGACACAACGGTACTAATGAAGAACCATCAGTGTTTGATTTGTCAATGAATAACAACCATGAGCAGCCAAGTGGACGCCACAATGCTTCTAATGAAGAACCATCAGTGTTTGATTTGTCAATGAATAACAACCATGAGCAGCCAAGTGGACGCCACAATGTTTCTAATAAAGAACCATCAGTGTTCGATTTGTCAATGAATAACAACCATGAGCAGCCAAGTGGACGCCACAATGCTTCTAATGAAGAACCATCAGTGTTTGATTTGTCAATGAATAACAACCATGAGCAGCCAAGTGGACGCCACAATGTTTCTAATAAAGAACCATCAGTGTTCGATTTGTCAATGAATAACAACCATGAGCAGCCAAGTGGACGCCACAATGTTTCTAATGAAGAACCATCAGTGTTCGATTTGTCAATGAATAACAACCATGAGCAGCCAAGTGGACGCCACAATGCTTCTAATGAAGAACCATCAGTGTTTGATTTTTCACACATTAGCCTGCATGAGCAGGCAACTGCTGAATATGCTGGAAGAATTGTTCCTGGCGGCAAATCGTTTGAATACCTTTAAATCCAAACACTAGCAAGACAAGACTAAGAGAAAAAACAACTTAAGTTAGTATATCATAGACTCTGGTAATGGTATCTGTTTCTTCTGCATAGCATCAATTAACTTATTTATTTCAAAAGGGTTTGGGTAAGCTTAGCAAACCCTAGATTGAAATGTTACACTTCATATAAAACATGCAAGCCTCAAACCGTTACATTCCCACATACAGTAATTTAAATAGATTACGATTAACAAATAAATTTTACCTGTAGTATTAATATTTTAAGCTGGAGAAATTTTTTTTTTAATGTAACAAAACATTTTATATATAAATGTATTATGTACAGTCACTAGAATAGAATATAAATTCACATTTAACTTTTCAAGACTTTTGACAAGAACTTTTCATAGGTTTTATAATAGTTCTTCGGAAATGACAGCTAGCCTAACATTCCCAATAAGGGCAACCATGCCTGTTAAAGCTTACAACTTCTTTAACAGGTTAAGTTTACTTGTTTAAACAGGTAGGCTTGTTTGTTTAAACGGTTCAAGCTTACAACTTTTTTAAACTGGTCAAGCTTATTTTTGAAAAGGTCAAGCTTACTTGTTGAAACCTGTCAAGCTTACAACTTGTTTAAATGGGTCAAGCTTTTTGTTTGAACGGGTCAGGCTTACAAGTTGTTTAAACGGGTCAAGCTTATTTGTTTAAACGGGTCAAGCTTACAACTTGTTTAAACTGATTGAGCTTATTTGTTTAAAAATTAAAGCTTATTTGTTTAAAAATTAAAGCTTATTGTTTCTGCTTAAACAGTTCAAACTTGTTTGTTGAAATGAGTCAAGCTTATTTGTTTAGCAAGTAGGCCTAAAGCTTATTATGTAAATTGTAACATAAGTAGTATTGATGTAACAATATCATGTAATTAGCGAGTTACTTTAAGTTAGATCATGTGTATAAAAACACAGAAAAAGATGTATGTTTAAGTCATTGGTGCTAATATCACATATTTTGTAATATATTTCTTTTTTTCTACAAATTTTTATATATACTATATATCTTAAAATGCCAAAAGACAACATTTCTCTTTGCTTTTTACATTGTGTTAATCAATCAATTTAATCATGTAGTATTAATGTTCATTATTTTATTTTGAAGTGTAAAACACAATTATCATTATTAATGTTTTATCCCAGTGTGACTGGAATCATGGAGTAAAGAATAATTTTTTGAATATAGATTCCATTAAATATGTTTCTGTATATATGCTATGTTTATACATTATTATACATTATTTTATACAGTATTTTATCTTCTGAGTTTGCTATATTATTTAGTTTGAAGGCGTTTCTATATCTGTAAAAATACTGTAGATCAGGTTTTCATTTATTTTTTTCTTACAATTCTCTTAACGTATTAATTATTAAGTATTTAATAGTTCTCTGTGTGTGTGCAGTCAATGTAAAATTAATTTAATATTATTTATTAAAACTGTAAATCTTGATTATGTGATAACTAACAAATCATTTAAAAGCTGAACAGTAATTACTACTATGTATATAGCAGTATTACAATTTGACATCGTGAATGGAAGGTTTATTTAATTTGTAAACCACTTTATATTACTCTAATATTCCAAATAAAAAAGAAAATACTTTTTGCCATCAAACATAACATTATACTACATGTACTTCCAGCTGGTGTATTTGATGAGGAACTTTGAATTACCAGTAGTATAGGTGCCTGGTAAAATCATATATTATCAAACAGTTGCAAGTAATATTAACATGTACATACGTAGATAATGTTTAGATGATGGTTTTGTAATTTGTTTTAAATTGTATTCTATTATATGACATTTTTACTTTGCTTTACAACATTTGGTTGTATTCAATAAGTTTGATGCAAAACCTATGTGATGTTTGCCATGTAAACAGGAAATATTTTCAATGTACCATAAATAAGTCATAGGCCATACAATTTAGTAGGTGATATTATGAGTTAGCATACAATACAATACCCCTGAAAACGATGTTATTTTTGTTGGTTACGCTTCCCTGCACAGCATTGTTAAGTCTTCCATTCCGAGAAAAAGACCTATAATGTTTCTTGAAAAAATATTGTACTTTCATTTTATGTAGGCCCATAAAAGTGCTATGCATTAAAAATGTTTGGTTGGTAGTGCTAAAATTGAATTACTATTATTGTTTATACTAGTTTCCCCGTTTATTTAATGTATTTCAAATACAGGGTTTGTTGTGTGTGTTAAGGTGTGTGTGTTTTTGTATTTGCTTAGCCACTTCGATCAAATCATTGCCAGCAATAAACATTCATGTGCTTAATAGTTTTATCTTCATTACTGTAATATGAATTAATATTTCCTGGGAAGTTTAGCATTCATCGGTGGAATTCCCCAAAACTATTCTGTAACTGATTGCACCATCACCGTTAGTCTGGGCTCCAGACGGAGTTTTGTTTTAAAAAGACACATATGGCGTTTCATACGTTCATACGTATACTACTTGAGCTTGGATTTCAGACAAAAATCGAAATAAAAACAAATAAATTTAAAAAAAACCAACAATGAAGACAAGTCTACATCACCGTATTGAGTTCTTTAATAAAGAAATTGGATTGTATTCGTCGGTGAAATTCCCTTACCTCCTTTTTTAGCACTGTGGTTAAAATACATTTAGTAGAAAAGTGCAAAAACAGCCACCAATGACATGGGGGAGGGAGGGAGACATACAGACAGACGGACGGAAACTAATGGGCTGTAAAAACTAAATATTATACTTACGTTTCTCTATGTTCTGACGAAACAAAAATGCAATCTACTGCCCTCAAACATAACTGATAACTTTTTCAATGAAAGATCGTGTTCTTTTCGCGTCAAAAACTAACGACTGCTGGTGTTACAATATGGAAAACGGCAAATTTGCTTCGATTCACCTGTGAAAAAGTTCTGGCCTACTAAACCTTGCAAAACGGTGTACCAGGGTTAAGGAATCCTTTTGCAAAGATAGATATTGTGTGCCTCCTTTCGCCGTCAACACAGTAGTTTATAGATATTAAGATGGAAAAACGGCAAAAAAAAAAAAAAAACACGATGACTTCGCTCAGACTCCACCCCTTATTAACCATATTCCTCTGTGACACATTCTATACCTAGTACCGACACTAAACATTGCAAAACGGTGTATTAGGCTTAAGGAATCCTTTTGCAAAGAAAGATATGTGCTTTCTTTCGCGTCATAATGAGAAAGGTGTTAAACGCCAAGAAAACACGAGGAATTCGCTCAGACTTTACACCATTTAATCATATTCCTCTGTGACACATTCTATACCTAGTACCGACACTAAACCGGTGTACTAGGGCGCAGTGGCGTATCCAGGATTTTGAAGTTGAGGGGGGGGGGGGCGGGAATTGCCAATTTGCCGACAAAATTGGTGTCATTATCTGTACATACACGACGTCTCTGATCAATGTTCTAGGATTACATAGTCATATTGTCTTATATGGGATAACGATGCAAAATTAAAACCAAACCAACATTATCTGTTAGTATGTTGTATTCATATTACAATAAAGAAAGAAGTAGGAAAATTTGATTTGTAGTTTTCGAAATATAGGGTCTAAAACATCGCCGAAAATGATCGTTTTTAGCCACGAAAGAAGTAAAACAATTTGCGGCCTCAGTCAACAATTCTATTAACTACGCCATTTTTGGTTAAAATAATTACATATAATTACGTTTTTTAGTAATTTATTTTATATATCACCATTGGAAATATCAATAAAACATGTTATTAAATGCTTATAAAATATATAAAGTTGTTTACTTAACGGAATTCGGACAAATTCATTGTTCAACATTGTGTAGTAACGATCAGAGAGATTCATGGTACACGCGCGAGAGAAAACATTCCGCTGCGGGTGATTCGCATCCACCAATCAAATCAGCTAGAATCCTAAATCATTCAACCGTGAGCAATGCCAATCGCGAGAAAGCTCAGCTTTGGTTGGCTTATGATGACATCATATCACATATCACAAAATGGTGGTTTTGTAGTTGAGCCTCACGGAATATTCTGTTTCAAAAATGAAATACATGGATATTTTTTATGGTATATGTGCTTTTTCTTTAAAAATTTTGAATAATAAAGGCCTCATATCGAAAAAAAACCCGGGTTTTTGGCACTTATAATAAATATATCTTAGACAAAAAAGCACATGGCATGTGGAACTATATAATCTCTTAGCGTAGGAAGACATACAAATCCCAGGTCATGAGAGGCTCAACTGCATGCAAAAACAAGGTTTTAGGGTAAAGGTCAAAAACTTTTGAGTAAACAATCTACCGCGTACGGCCGTACGTACGTGCTACACATTGTTTACGTGTTTCGTTAGATGTAATGAAAATAAAAAATAGTTGATATGAAGGGATCAATGATGATATGATATGTAAATAAACAAACACTCAAAAGAATTATGTTTACAGTTCAATTATTGTCAGAATAAATAGTTTATTTTTTTCCCCGGCACCTTTGTTTGCCGACGGCCGCGATGATGTGCCGACGGAAACGAAATCAGGGGGGGGGGGATTTTTTTTTTCGTACATAAGTTGGGGACCCCCTCATGAAACGTCACAAAATAAACATGAATAATTCATCAGTTAAATTGTCTTGTTCCGTGTGCACCCAAGCGTATAGCAACAAGAAGTGATTACACAAGTGCGGTACGATTCTAGGCCTATCTCCGCTGTTGTTGCGGCGTGCGATTTCATAGAAGAATAGCGGCGTTTTGTGTGGATTGTCGAAATAATCAGCCTTTAGTTTATGGTGTTTTTAATATAATTTTTTACTAAAGAATTACGTGTTAAAACTATAGTTTCTATTAATACTATTAGGCCTAATTATTAGTCTCTAAACCCATGTCTATTCTAGTAGTAGCTGTGTGGGTGTGTGTGTATTAGGTATGACCAAAGATAGTTACACTATCTTTGGTATGACACAATCCGAGTAATAAGTCAGCAAAATTAAACAATAAACATTACACAAAAATACATTTTTATTCTCGTGGGTCAAATCTTCCCATCTCATGTGTTCATATACGCGCATTTTTAAAGTTCCTTTGAGTACATGCATATTGTTTGATAATAAAATAGCAGAATTAAAAAAATACAGTAGGCCTACACAAATTATACACATTCTTTATTCTTGTGGGTCTAAGCTTTCTTTGGGCTATGTCCAATGAATTACTACTTAGTTTAATGTCTTGCCGTACTTGCCTAGCTGTCGATAGCCTCGATTCGACACATTTTGTGTGTGAAAGAAGAGTGCGCGAAGGCAATCACGTGAATTAACTTATAATCCTAGGCCTACTGTAGAAAGTATCGTATCGCAGTTGTGTAATCACTTCTTGTTGCTATACGCTTGGGTGCACACGGAACAACAAATTTAACTGATGAATTATTCATGTTTATTTTGTGACGTTTCATGAAGGGGTCCCCAACTTATGTACGAAAAAAAAAATCGCCCCTCGGCCCCCCTACTGGATACGCCACTGCTAGGGCATATCCTAAGCTTCAATAGGATGAGCATTCGGTTTAGAAATTAACCTAATTAAATTGTCTCAAAATAGAAGGCGTTCGGAAGTAGAAACGCATGTGCAGAATGTGATGTGTTTATTACTTGGAAGAAGTTTTGAAAAATAAGTTAAATATTCGGAAATAGGAGTCTACAGGACTACCGGCATCACAGGATACGCTTAAAGTTTGACAAAAAAATATCCATCAACCAACACACATCTTGTTGAAAATTGTAGACTTATTATTAATGATAGGAACACTTTCTGATTCTATATCTATTAGGAGTCTACCTTATAAGTGACAGGACTACCGGTATCACAGGATACGCTTAAAGCTTGACAAAAACATATCCACCAACCAACACACATCTTGTTGAAAATTGTAGGCTTATTATTAATGATAGGAACACTTTCTGATACTATCTATAGACGAACCTTCTTCTTTGTAATGATGTACCCACGCGCCTATCCAATGGACGTCGTATGTCAACATAAAATAACTTTCTGGGCGCGCCACATCTCTCACAAATGATTAAATTATGGAAAAAAATAATCTATAAATGTATTCACTAAATCCAATCTCAAGATAACTAATTAGACGGAAACAAGTATACATTTTGTAAAAATTGATATTACTTTTTAATCGTATTTTGATCGCTCCCCGAGTGCCATTGATTTAAGCAGAATAACCACGTACTACACACAAAAATCAATGTTTAAAATCTAAAACTCGAATGTGACAATTCACATTCAATTATGTTAAAACGACTTAAGTTGAACCTTTAACATTCGACGAAATTGATGACCAATTTTAATGTCCCTTTCTAATTTATATCACTCGACAAATTTTAATATTTGCACTAAAATTGCCTATTTTAAGTGGGACACTGTTACCTAACGATAAACTCACGCGATGATTTAGGCACAGCGCATGCGGACGGTAAATGAGTATGCCAACATTATTTATCGAACTTTAAAGGATGTCACATTCATTTAAATTTAAGTTTGTAAATTTATATAACAATATTATCTGTTTTCTAATCATAAAAATCAGATATTATGTTACACATTATGACATTACACTAATTAAAAAAAATGATTCGAACAAAATTCATCATGACAATTTTAAACTTATAATCTACATTACCGAAATTTGAACTATCTGCAACGATCGTTAACCCTAAAAAAAACACGAATAAAAGTAACAAATGACTTTGTTCAGAATTGTTGTAAAGTATACCGATAATTTAATTTAAAAAATATATGAAATGAATTTCATATTAATTTTAATAAGGCGTGTTTTAATTACTCATATCGCATCTGTTATATTATTTATGATTTGAACGTTTGAAAACAAATCGACCGCTGTTATGTAATTCAACAATTATTGTTGCACTGGAATATAAATATAAGAATATCATAAGGCGTGTTCACACGCACTATAGATTTGTGTTAACTGATCCGAATCATATCAGAGTAAAGTACCATTTATACTATATCGATCATCGACGACAGATAAACGAGAAACATACATTTTTTTCTCAAAGAAAACTAAAGTTTTGATCCTAGAACTGTCCTAGTCTATTTTTTCGTTTGTAATTCCTATAATAAAATTTAGGTTTGTTAGTTGTAATTCACGATGACTCATCACGTTGCCAGAATTATTAAAGTGTTGCTGTACTTTCCATGCCATCAGGCCATTGATAGATAATAAATAAGCAACAATCTGACAATAATGCAATATTTGATCTTCTGACTAAATCATCTGAAATTGTAACCTCCAAACATTTGACAGGTAAGACAATATTATTGAACTGGCATTCCATAGTTGTCAGTTTCCCACATTTGACAGGTAAGACAATATTATTGAACTGGCGTTCCATAGTTGTCAGTTTCCCACAGGTAAGACATTGATCTGGTGTTCCATATTCAGTTTTCCCCATTCAGTTGCAGTGGTTTTGTCATCTTGAAAGGGCTGTCAGCCAAAAACGTTTCTGGTTTGAACAGTTTGTTAACTAAGATATTATTCTTTTTGTTTTGACAGCAAAATGTTATTGAAAATAAGAAATAAATGCTATGGTGTAGTACCGTAGTGAAATGAAACCCTTTTTTCTGACACCAGTCGAAAAAGACCCTTTGGCCGAAAACGGTATGTCTGCCCATGGTCAGACACGATAAGACTGATTGGCCTAATGTTCTGTCAAAATCTTACATTACACTGAACTGGCCTTGCCAAGATAGGAACTTGAACATTCATTTGATCTTATGTAGTATGGACATGTTCTCCGCAGCGTGAGGTGTCTGTGTTAAGGCGCATGGTAGTGTTGATGTCGCAGCCACAGATAAACTCTTTGATCTTCGGAGCTCAGCATCCCATTGTTAGATTGTCTTGATTGACGTAACGGCAACAAACGATGGTTTGCCGATAAACAATCACAGACTAACTGACATACATTATAAGGCCTACTTCCAAGCGACGGGTTCACTACCAGGCTGAATATAATGCCCTTAAAAAACTAAAACGTAATTCATCTGTAATTTGGAAAGAGTTATGTCGTCGCACAACATTAGTACCACGAAAACCTATAAAAATGCAACGCAATTAGTTTTTTATAATTTCGTTTAAAAACATTTAAATAAATAATGATATTGTTATATTATACAAATATTTCAAACATGTTCTTTTCGAACGATAAACAATGTTCATTGAATGAAAACATTCTATCATAAATCAACAACAAGTATAAGGTTGTTGATTTTATATAATAGAACCCAAACGAACTTATTATTTACGATGTATTTAATTACAATTTAGACATGTAGGCTAGGTTACATGTACTGACAAAGGTCTAGGCTAGGTTACAAGCTGCTGACAAGATTTCAAACTAGATCATAATTTATTTACAATGTACTTTTGCTGTCAATTACGTTGTAAATATTTAATGCCTAGTAATCTGTGTGGGATTGAGTGGGGTCTGGGGTGGAGTTGTCTCGGGCGAACAATAAAAACAAAATAATAACGTCATATTATGTCGAGTATGAATTCAAGGCGGTATTCAAAACATATCGACGTCATATGTCTTCTTCTGTAGTATGCGCGCGGGATGGGGAGAATTCAAAGCTATTCCACAAAATACTCGTCTCGAGTAACGAAAGGAAATTCAAGTAGGCCTACAGCGGTCACATGTGATACATATGTGACACTGTATTATAGAATTTTCCTGTGATATCTGCACATTTAATGCCATATGTGGAGATAGTACAGACAGTCGGGTGATAAATAGGCGTAATATGAGCGTTTAACAGCAAACATATTTTAGTGTGGTAAAAAGTGCAAACGAATATTTTTTGTTTAGATTCGCGATAAATACAGCTGTATTTTGTAGCCTTGCTGTTGACGTATCCTAAATCAAATTCGAAAAATCAAGGTACTGAGGTTGATGTCGCGATCTATACCAATTTATCACTGGGGCGAATTCAGGAAACGCTATAAATGTAGTGTACAGGCGGCTATGGAAAGCCAAACCCGCCAAAAAATACATAATACCATCCACCAATAATTCAAGTAATCTAATCTTATCTCTTGAGAACTGCATGTGATAAGATTGGATGGCTTGAATTTTGTATGAATGAATTATTGGTGGATGGTATGTATTTTTGGCGGGGTTGGCTTTCCATAACATAAACGAATCCAATATGTAAACCTAGAAATTATTTACAATTCACAATTTATATATTTACAATTTAAATTATTACAATTAAACAACAAAACCCAACAGTTCACCAAAAAGAAGCGAGTATTATTTAAATGCATTTTATACATGTGCATACATACAACATACAACAACAATTATGTGCAAAAAAAAACACGTAAAAGACTTTGGTCGCCAGCGAGCGGTTAGCAACTCCGGTGGGGCACTCCCCTTTCAGGCAGGGTGGGAGATTTGCTGGGATGAGTATGAGGGGGATGTTGCAGAGTATTAGACATTGGTCGCCAACGACCGGTTAGCACCTCCGATGGGGCACTCTCCTTTCAGGCAGGGTGGGAGATTTGCTGGGATGAGTATGTATGAGGGGGATGTTGCAGAGTATTAGATGGGGAAGGGAATCTTTAGCCTTTTTATAATAGTCGCCTAATGATGGCCAAGACATATGGCATATTATGTGTTTATACAGTCACTACTTTGCCTGGAAGCACAAACAAATACAATGTACAACTTCTAAACATTGGCTCAGGCTTACATGTGCAACTAAAAAAAGTAGGTCTAAAGCTTCTTATAAATAATTAAAAGGTTTGGAATCGAATCTTTTTTTTTGTCCCTCAAAAAGTTGGAAAGATTTCAAACACATACCTGGCATCGTTAGTGATTACATGAGTAACATATCTATAATATGAAGAAAAAAATGGAATTATATAACTGAACCTACACACCTGTTTTGACTTGTTCTTCTTAAGATTAGTCATCGTTAATCATTATATAAGCTGGAAAGTGATTGAACAATATTAATGTTTCAAAATAAAAAGTTATGCAGAAATATGACATCGTTCGCACTAGGACGCAATGCTAGAATGTAAGCGTAACGCAAGCGATTTGACCAATCAGAAGCGATAGATAATTCGAATTGTCGCTTGTCATTGGTCAACTCGTTTGCGATGTGTCTCGTCCTTGAGTTACGTCTCTAGAACCACGCTTTAGTATTACATTAGGCCTAACTAAAATTGTGAAATGGAATATAACTTGTATAACTCCAGCGTATACACCTGTTTTTTTCTTTACATTCGTCATAATGTAATACGCATTAAGCCTAGAGAGTTAAACAAAATGATGTAAATATTCCAAATGTAATCACTTTATGGGCTAAGAAATGACCATGAATGTTTCTATTTCTTTAACATCGTGCCAATTATAAAATAAGCACTAACACATGTTTCGCAGCTCACTGCTCACAAACTTCTAGACCGAAATTAATTTAAAAAATCAATATTTTGGCACATATGGCGTTTCATACGTATAAATCTAAATGCCGACTGGACAAAAGTAGACTTATTGCCTACTTTTGCAATAGGGTTGGTGAAATCTGTCCATTATGAAAGTTACCTATTATGGACAAACAACAGCGCCCTCTAGTCCCTATTATGGACAGAAAGTCCCCTATTATGGCCAGAAAAGTAACCTATTATGGACAGATTTCACCAACCCTATTGCAAAAGTAGGCAATAACTACAGACTAAAGCTTGGTTCCCACTAGAACGTAACGTAACGCAACGCAAACGTTTTAACCAATGACACGCGAAGTTATAGACAGTTAGCAATCACAGGCGAATAAGCCATCGCTTGTGATTGGTCAATTCACTTGCGTTGCGTTGCTAGTGGGAACCACGCTTTACGGGTGTTTGGATGCTTGGTACAAAAACGGTGAAATTGGCAGGGCTATTATGTTAAGTCATGTTACAGTGTCTCTTTTGTGACTCTCCCTTTATATTAACTGAACTTCTCCTCGTATTCAGACGACACTTATTGTGTTTCAAATCCACTTTAATTAACTAAAAGAAGGTCAGAATAAATTATGGCTGTTCTCTGGCGCAGCAGCGCACATAAAATACAAATGTATTATTTTAATAAAAATTATTATGGATTTAAGTTCGGTTCCAACTAGCAGCTCTGTTTTTCAAAATGTTCACCAGGTTCTGGTGAGTCACATTTTGTTTTATATTTACGTACAAACGCAGCGCACGTTAACCAATCACAAACGAAAACCCTGATTTCGTTTCGCAATGGGAACCAAGCTTTAAGTCCGACGTACGGCCTGTGACGTTTTCTTTTTTTTTTCATGGACTGTCTGTAGGCCAAAACGTTTCTGACTTTGAAACATGTATTTACACATCATTTGTTCTTAATGTAATCTGTATTTTTGTCACATCAAGGATTCATAGTTCAATGTTTAATATAAAAAAACATGGAATTTAATTCGAAATCTAAGTCTACCTCCTGTTTTTCACGTAACATGGGATCAAGTACAACCACAAACATCATGAACGTGTACATTCAGCAGTGAATACATGGCAGCAGTTGTCCAGTGGATTAGATGACAAGTGCCAGTACTACAAACTCTGGAGTAGGGTGTGGCTGGAAAACAAGGAACTAACGGAGACTGCCAACTGGTACATCTGTAACATGATAAAATAGAACAAATGTATTGAAATTATCAATATAGTAACGGTGGAGTATGTTCAAGACGGTTGTTTGACTTAATGTTGTGTCCAGATAAACATTGTTGCACGCATGGCGTTTCACACGTATAATTTAAATTAAAGGACATAAAAAAGACAATATAACTATATTATATTATATATATTATAATTATATGCTATATTATATATACTTGGGGCAAGCCTATGTGTGCAACCACTGCAAGAGTTTTCACTCATTATAATTATAGTACACGTAGTCAGATATATCAGGAAATAGCTAATATTATAAAACCATAACGAAAGATGTTACAATCCCACGATCAGGAAAAATACATTTATCATAGGAAATCACTTTTCTGATGAACGGGTAATGTTAATCTCAATCGGTATATACCATATCCAGCGTACACTGTGACTCATTTTGGTACCAATTATTGATATTTATACATTTGAAAGATTATATTACACTGTACCCCATGAGTCACATAACAGTCATCATTACTCCTTTTATTTCTGGTATCTAGCGGTGGTTTTTTACATTTTGTGATACAATGAGTTCCAAGGAAATTTTTTTATAAAAAGTTAAAAAGAACGACTGAAGAGACGGAAACAATTCAACTAACGTTTTCAATACTGTAATGTTTATTACAAACATGAAAATGTCTACATACATAATCAATAATAATCAATCAACACAAAATAAATAGTAGTCGATCAATGAAATAGTACACAATCAATACTAATGAAATACCATTGGTAGTACACAATCATAAACAATAATACAATATCAATAGTTATGTAGTACGCAATAAATAGTAATAAATACAATATTAATAGTAGTACACAATCGATAGTAATCGATACAATATCAATACTAGTACACAATCGATAGTATAAATACAATATCAATATAGTCTAAATTATATAGTGGGCCTAAATAATCACTACAATTTTAATCAAACAATATCAATCGTAATCAATCAATTCAATATCAATAGTAATAGTAATCAATCAATACAATATCAATAGTAATCAATCCATACAATATTAATATAGTCTAAATTATATAGTGGGCTTAAATAATCAATATAATTTCAATCAAACAATATCAATCGTAATCAATCAAACAATATCAATAGTAATCAATCAATACAATATTAATAGTAATCAATCAATACAATATCAATAGTAATCAATCAATACAATATCAATAGTAATCAATCAATACACTATTAATAGTAATCAATCAATACAATATCAATCTTAATCATATTTATAGTATTCAATCAATACAATATCTATAGTAATCAATCAATACAATATTTATAGTAATCAATCAATAAAATATCTATAGTAATCAATCAATAGAATATTTATAGTAATCAATCAATACAATATCAATCGTAATCAATTAATAGAATATTTATAGTAATCAATACAATATTTATATAAATCAATACAATATCTATAGTAATCAATCAATACAATATTTATAGTAATCAATCAATACAATATCTATAGTAATCAATCAATACAATATCAATAGTAATCAATCAATACAATATTTATAGTAATCAATCAATACAATATTATAGTAGTCAATCAATACAATATCAATCGTAATCAATCAATACAATATCTATAGTAATCAATCAATACAATATCAATAGTAATCAATAAATACAATTGTAATACGACGACATTAAACTGTTAATTCTCAATTTCCTATTCCCCAACTAGAACGCTTTTCAACATACAAAAAAAAACACCTACCTGTCAATACCACAAAAATATGACATTTAAATCAAAAGTTGATTTCCATTTCCTTTCTTTCCGTCATATTATTTTGTTTACATTTAGCCCTCAAAAACTGTGGTGCGGTTATACGAAGGTGAAACGTGACATTGCGATTACCTTAATACTGTAGCAATAACGGAAATATTTAGTTGAAACAGCTTACACAGTGTCTCCGTCCGGCATTTACTTATGACCTGTAGTAGGCCTAGATACCCACTTTTTTTTAAACGGTTGGCTCTATGGTTTACTGACCCCCATGCGCTTTCTCGACCAAATCCGTGATGAATGACTGTGGTAACATTGTACCAGGTACTGGCCACATTTTGTTATGTAGCTTTATGTTGTTGATTATAAATTTGATGACTTCTTTTTATTAACGAAAAGTCGGGTAAGTGAATACCGACTTAAAATCTTGATACATGATATTATAATATGCAAGTTGTTCTTGTTCCATATTTCTATCTTAATAGAAAGATATTATACACATTTTTAAAACAAAATTATTTATTTCATCGGTAGATTTTCAACT